>NC_034193.2:43460612-43760612 GCF_002021735.2 Oncorhynchus kisutch
CAACTGCATCTCCTATCAACAGGAAAAGGGGGACAAATTGTGCTATAATACCTGGGATTTGTAGTTTACTCACACACAGGGAAAGGGCAAAAGCGCCTGAAAACAATGAGTTACTGTATATTTGAGTACTTATAACAGTGAAGTTGCCATAGATTTGTTGTGGGTGAGTTTTGCCCCCATGTGGCCAAATATTGAAGGGTCTCAAACCCACTGAGAATTAACAAAGTGCAAAAACAGTGCAAAAACTACAGGGGCTGCCAGTGTGTCCTAATGAAAAAACCCATGTGGCTGTCCTGGCCCATTGACACTTCAGACAACAGCACACGCATTAAGACTTGGGTGTGTGAGAAGAAATGAGGAGGTTACCTCCTCATGGTTCCTCCTGAGGTAGACCAGCTCCTCCTTCAGCCCCTCAATCTGCATCTCCAGGTCAGATCTGGTGAGCGTAAAGCTGTCCAGGTCTCCTCTCAGACAAGCCACATCCCCTTCCATCTTCATACTCATGTTAGCCTCCGTCGCTAACCTACAGGGGTTCAGGAAAGACACAACTTGCCCAACCATGAACTGATCCATAGCTCCTGCATACCCCCATAAGCATTTCTGTAGATCTGGGAGGATTGGATCTACTCAATCTCAAACCTATAGGCCAAAGCAACAAATAGAAACAGTACACTCACAGAGGCTGTGTACAGTACAAACAGGAAGTGCACCTACTTCATCTTGAAATCATCAGCTGCAACTCTGGCATTATCCACCCGCAGGATCATCTGAGCGTTCTCCACAGACCTGGCATGGATCTAGGAACAGGAGGACAGCCACAGTCAATGGAATGTAATATCAGAGTCAACTATGTATGGGATATCATGTGTGTAGATCAACAGATCAGGTTCATGTCTACTGTTCATTCATATACAACAGGACACCATTTTTCAACAGTCAACAAGATAAATAATGAAAGACTATAGGAATTACACCTCTAATCTAGCGCTAAAACCCCAAACAGCAAGCAATGCAGGTGTAGAAGCACGGTGGCTAGGAAAAACTCTCTAGAAAGGCCAGAACCTAGGAGGAAACCTAGAGAGGAACCAGGCTATGAGGGGTGGCCAGTCCTATTCAGGCTGTGCCGGGTGGAGATTATAACAGAACATGGCCAAGATGTTCAAATGTTCATAGATGACCAGCTGGGTCAAATAATAATAATCACAGTGGTTGTCAAGGGTGCAACAAGTCAGCACCTCAGGAGTAAATGTCAGTTGGCTTTTCATAGCCGATCATTCAGAGTATCTCTACCGCTCCTGCTGTCTTTAGAGAGTTGAAAACAGCAGGTCTTGGACAGGTAGCACGTCCGGTGAACAGTTCAGTGTTCCATAGCCGCAGGTAGAACAGTTGAAACTGAAGCAGCAGCACGGACAGATGGACTGGGGACAGCAAGGAGTCATCAGACATGGTCCTAATCTCCTCCAGCACCTTGCTCATGTCCACTGAGGAAGCACAGTCCATCTCCACATTCACAGCACCACACTGCTGTGTCTGCATCAACTGCATCTCCTATCAACAGGAAAAGGGGGACAAATTGTGCTATAATACCTGGGATTTGTAGTTTACTCACACACAGGGAAAGGGCAAAAGCGCCTGAAAACAATGAGTTACTGTATATTTGAGTACTTATAACAGTGAAGTTGCCATAGATTTGTTGTGGGTGAGTTTTGCCCCCATGTGGCCAAATATTGAAGGGTCTCAAACCCACTGAGAATTAACAAAGTGCAAAAACAGTGCAAAAACTACAGGGGCTGCCAGTGTGTCCTAATGAAAAAACCCATGTGGCTGTCCTGGCCCATTGACACTTCAGACAACAGCACACGCATTAAGACTTGGGTGTGTGAGAAGAAATGAGGAGGTTACCTCCTCATGGTTCCTCCTGAGGTAGACCAGCTCCTCCTTCAGCCCCTCAATCTGCATCTCCAGGTCAGATCTGGTGAGCGTAAAGCTGTCCAGGTCTCCTCTCAGACAAGCCACATCCCCTTCCATCTTCATACTCATGTTAGCCTCCGTCGCTAACCTACAGGGGTTCAGGAAAGACACAACTTGCCCAACCATGAACTGATCCATAGCTCCTGCATACCCCCATAAGCATTTCTGTAGATCTGGGAGGATTGGATCTACTCAATCTCAAACCTATAGGCCAAAGCAACAAATAGAAACAGTACACTCACAGAGGCTGTGTACAGTACAAACAGGAAGTGCACCTACTTCATCTTGAAATCATCAGCTGCAACTCTGGCATTATCCACCCGCAGGATCATCTGAGCGTTCTCCACAGACCTGGCATGGATCTAGGAACAGGAGGACAGCCACAGTCAATGGAATGTAATATCAGAGTCAACTATGTATGGGATATCATGTGTGTAGATCAACAGATCAGGTTCATGTCTACTGTTCATTCATATACAACAGGACACCATTTTTCAACAGTCAACAAGATAAATAATGAAAGACTATAGGAATTACACCTCTAATCTAGCGCTAAAACCCCAAACAGCAAGCAATGCAGGTGTAGAAGCACGGTGGCTAGGAAAAACTCTCTAGAAAGGCCAGAACCTAGGAGGAAACCTAGAGAGGAACCAGGCTATGAGGGGTGGCCAGTCCTATTCAGGCTGTGCCGGGTGGAGATTATAACAGAACATGGCCAAGATGTTCAAATGTTCATAGATGACCAGCTGGGTCAAATAATAATAATCACAGTGGTTGTCAAGGGTGCAACAAGTCAGCACCTCAGGAGTAAATGTCAGTTGGCTTTTCATAGCCGATCATTCAGAGTATCTCTACCGCTCCTGCTGTCTTTAGAGAGTTGAAAACAGCAGGTCTTGGACAGGTAGCACGTCCGGTGAACAGTTCAGTGTTCCATAGCCGCAGGTAGAACAGTTGAAACTGAAGCAGCAGCACGGACAGATGGACTGGGGACAGCAAGGAGTCATCAGACATGGTCCTAGGGCTCAGGTCCTCTGAGAGAGAGAGAGAGAGAGAGAGAGAGAGAGAGAGAGAGAGAGAGAGAGAGAGAGAGAGAGAGAGAGAGAGAGAGAGAGAGAGAGAGAGAGAGAGAGAGAGAGAGAGAGAGAGAGAGAGAGAGAGAGAGAGAGAGAGAGAGAGAGAGAGAGAGAGAGAGAGAGAGAGAGAGAGAGAGAGAGAGAGAGAGAGAGAGAGAGAGAAAGAAAGAAAGAAAGAAAGAAAGAAAGAAAGAAAGAAAGAAAGAAAGAAAGAAAGAAAGAAAGAAAGAAAGAAAGAAAGAAAGAAAGAAAGAAAGAAAGAAAGAAAGAAAGAAAGAAAGAAAGAGGATTAGAGAGAGCATACTTAAATTCACACAGGACACCGGATAAGACATGGGAAATTCTCCAGATATAACAGACTGACACAAACTCCCGGCCCCCGACACAAACTACTGCAGCATAAATACTGGAGGCTGAGACAGGAGGGGCCGGGAGACACTGTGGCCCCATACGACGATACCCCCGGACAGGGCCAAACAGGCAGGATACAACCCCACCCTATTATGCACTACATAGGGAATAGGATGCGCACTCCCATTTAGATAATCCCCAACATAATGGTATTTTAAATAAATGATCAAATCCTGCTATGTCATTGTAGTCATCAGTGGTGTAAAGTACTCAAGTAAAAATACTTTAAAGTACTACCTAATTAGTTTTTTGGGGTATCTGTACTTTACTTCACTATTTATATTTTTGACAATTGTTACTTTTACTCCACCACATTCCTAAAGAAAATAGTGTACCTTTTACTCCTTAGATTTCCCTGGCACCCAAAAGTACTCATTACACTTTGAATGCTTAGCAGGACAGGAAAATGGTCCAATTCACACTCTTATCAAGAGAACATCCCTGGTCATCCCTACTGCCTATGATCTGGCAGACTCACTAAACACATGCTTTGGTTATAGTGTGCTGGAGTGTGCCCCAGACAATCAGTACAAAAAATGTAAATAAATAATTGTGCCGTCTGGGTTGCTTAATATAGGAATGTAAAATTATTTACACTTTTACTATTGATACTTAAGTATAATTGAGCAATTACATGTTCTTTTGATACTTAAGTATATTTAAAATCAAAGACTATTGGACTTTTACTGAAGTAGTATTTTACGTGACTTCCACTTTTACTTAATAGAAAATGACTTAAGGTATCTTTATGGGTAGTTTTTCCACAACTGGTCCTCATTATGTATTTAGGAACGTGCGTTTATAATAGTAATACAGGTGTGTCTTTTAATAATAATAATAATGAGACTTTCCTTGGAGATTTACAGGCAAACAAAAGGTTGCTGTTTCTTCTCAATAGCAATGATGGAATAAATCGCTTTTAAAAAGTTACAAGTTAAGTAAAAGTTGACCGTATAGTGTGTGTGTGTGTGTGTGTGTGTGTGTATATATTTAGTGGCGTACAGCAGGTCAGCCACCAGGGGGAGACTCGTGATTGCTCACCAGGTGTACAAGCCCCATAAAGCTGCCAGAAGGGCAGCACACAGGAGAGGATTGGGGGAAGTAAGGTGACTTCTGTGTAGTTGGAGACGGTGGAAAAAGTACCCACATGTCATACTTGAGTAGTAGTAAAGATACCTTAATAGAAAGTTACTCAAGTAAAAGTCACAGTAAAATTCTACTTGAGTAAAAGTCTAAAAGTATTTGGTTCTAAATATACTTAAGTATCAAAAGCAAAAGTATAAATAATTTCAAATTCCTTATATTAAGAAAAGCAGATTGCACCATTGTCTTTTTTTAATGTATGGATAGCCAGGGGTACACTCCAACACTCAGACATCATTTACAAACAATGCATTTGTATTTAATGAGTATGGCAGATCAGAAGCCGTAGGGATGACCACCCATTCTCTTGATAAGTGCGTGAATTGGACCATTTTCCTGTCCTGCTAAGCATTTATCATGTAACGAGTACTTTTGGGTGTCAGGGGAAATGTATGGAGTAGAAAGCACATCATTTTCTTTAGGAATGTAGTGAAGTAAAAGTAAAAGTACTCTAGCCCGGCCGATACGAGGCGCTGCGATGTAACACACCTGGCTATGCCTGCGCACCGGGGACACCGTGCGTGCGCTTCACGGCATAATACGGTGCCACCGAGAGTTGGCTCAGGTCTCCTACCTGCCTTAGCCACACTCCCCGTGTGTGCCTTAGCCACACTCCCCGTGTGCGCAAAACAGAACATAGAAAAACGAACATAGACAACCCACCCCAACTCACGCCCTGACCAACCTAAAACAAAGACATAACAAAAGAACTAAGGTCAGAATGTGACAGGGATGATATTAAACCAACTGACAGTGTGTCCCAAACCTCCAGCCCCAAGTCTAACAGGAGTTCCCACTCAGGTGTATCCTCCACATCCTCAGCCTGCCTCAGAGCAGCATTAATAACAAAGGCTGCTGCTCTCAAGTTCAAACACCATCTAGAGGATAAGGAGGAGGAATTGAACCAACAAAAGATGGAACTGAGGAAAAGAATGAAGACCCTAGAGCTGCAAACTGAAATAGAAGCTGCCTCAGGAAAAATCACGTTATTTTACATCTGCAGGGGAAGAAAGAAAGGCCAACTGAACAATAGATGACATGGATGACTACTTCGATCAAATGGCAGGGAGATACAGGGTTTTCGACCTCGAATTTCACACAGGGCAGAGGGGCACTTCTGCCAGACATGCACCAAGTGTGCATCCCATAGAAGGACCCCAATTCAATGAGCCCATTGACATTCAATCAGCCCAGGCTCACAGTGTTCGAGCTCAATCAGAACAGTCAGGACCCAGTGTGATTCAGACAGCAGCTCACGGACAGCACACTGCTGCACAAGACTCTAACCCAAGCAAAGGCTCATCGGTGCTGACAAACTCACATAGAGAGCCATGGGGACTACAGATGAGACTTTACAAATCATAGGACGGTGCTCGGGACATTTCACAGGAAAACATAGAAAACCCTCTCATCACCATTATCCAAAGACAGAATGAAGTTACCGCTGTGTTAGTCAAACAGCATCATCATTCCTTTCTGCCATCCAGAGATATTACTGTTTTTGACGGTGACAATTTACAGTACAGGTCATTTGAACATGGTATAGAGCATGGGCTGGGCAACTCCAGTACTCCAGGGCCTGATTGGTGTCACACTTTCCCCCATCCATTGCAAACACAGCTGATTAATCCAATTGCATTCTAAACTGAAGATCATGATTAGGTGATTATTGGAGTCAGGTGTGTTAGCTGGGGCAAAACTGTGACACCAATCAGGCCCTCGAGGACTGGAATTGCCCACCCCTGATATAGAGAATAGAGCCCCAAACTAGCAAGGACAAACTGCACTTCCTTGAATCGTACCCCAGAGGGCAGGCTCGAGAGCTAGTTAGGAGCTGGCTCCAGATAGGGGCTCCAGATAGGGGCTATCAGAAAGCCAGGGGCTTATTGAAAGAGCACTACGATAATAAATACAAGATTGTCAATGCATACATGGAGAAGGCTTTTAGCTGGCCTAGCATCAAATCCGAAGACCACAAGGCATTACAGGCTGATGCATTATACCTCAGAGGCTTGTTGTAATGCAATGGAAGATATGGATGAGATGGATCTGGCCTCCAGCTGAAAGAACATCATCCTGAAACTACCTTACAACCTCATGGAGAGGTGGAGGTCGGTTGCTTGTGAGTTACAGGAGCACCATGGTAGGCGTGATAGACTCCTTGATCTCATCCTGTTCATTGAAAAACAAGTGAGAATAGCTACACATCCAGTGTTCTGTGATATTGGAGATCCTACAGAATCCAGAAGCAAGACTCAAAGGCCACAGTCAAGCCCCCCAAACCCAATACATCAGATGTCTGTTCTGTAACAGCGGACACAAATTGGAGCTGTGTCCACAACTTAGGAAAAGGAGCCACAGGGAGAAGATGGGTTTCCTAAAGGAAAAAAGTGGACACGTCAAGAGACTGCAATAGACGTCTCAAATGCCGTGCATGTAACCAAACTCACCCAAGTGTGCTTCATATTGAACAGCAGAGCATTCATCAGACGCACTAGTGAGTAGTGGACTGGTTTCTCTGAACATATATGGGGCATACTGGGGCCGGGGACCAAGAATGTGTACTTGCTATTGTACCAGTAAAGGTCAAACACAGTAAAGGCAACAGGGGTATCCAGACATACTTCTTCCTACACCCAGGAAGCACATTCTGCACAGAGAGACTGATGACACAGCTTGGCGTCACAGGAAGAGGAGCCAAAATGGTGTTGATGACCATGAATCAAGTAAAAGGAAATTCGATGCACACTCATGTTATCAGAGGATTGGACATTTTAGAGTTGAAGAAAAACAACTTAATCGAATTACCTGAAGTCTACACAACATGCCAGTGAGTACAGAAACCGTCCCTACAGAGAAAGAAATGTCCAAGTGACCTTGCCTGAATAATGTAAAGATTCCTGAAATGAATGCAGAAGTGGAGATGTCGATAGGAACCATTGCTCCCAAGCTCATGGAACCATTGGAGGTGGTTAACAGCAGTGACAATGGACCATATGCTGTAAGGACCATGCTGGGGTGAGTTGTCAATGGTCCCCTTAGAAGCCGTAATAATGAGGACAAGAGTCGCCGCCCTACTGTTACAGCTAACAGAATCTCCGTTTCAAATCTGGAAGAGATGTCGATAAGTCAATACAGCACAGATTTCAAGTCCTACTAGGAGAAAAAGGAAATGTCAGTGGAAGACCAAAGGTTTATGAAGATAATGAATGATTCTGTCAAGTTACAGGAGGGCCATTACAGCCTGAGGTGACCTTTTCAGGAAGGATGATGTCACCTCACCCGACAACCGTCAAGTTGCTGAACATCGCCTCCTAAACGTGAAATGCAAGTTCAAGAGAAATGAACACTTCCGTAAGGAATTGCAAAGGTTTCCTCTCTGATGTCATTTACAAGGGGTATGCTGAGAGAGTGCTAGAAGATCAACTAGAGTGTACAGATGGTAAAGTTAGGTATATTCCACACCATGGGGTGTATCACCTAAAGAAGGGGCCAATCAGAGTGGTGTTTGACTGTGCTGCTACATACAACGGCACATCGCTGAACTCCGAGCTTCTTCAAAGGCCCAGATCTGACGAACAGTCTCGTAGGTCTGCTCACACGACTCCGCCAGGAGCCTGTAGCAATGATGGCCTGACGTACAAGCAATGTTTCAACCAGGTAAAGGTATCACACAGGGACGTTGATTTCCTGAGGTTCCTGTGGTGTCCTGGAGGTGACACTAGCCTCTCACCTGTTGAGTGTCGCAGGCGTGTACATCGGTTAGGCGCTGCCTCGTCACCCAGCTGTGCGAGCTATGCATCAAAGAAGACTTCAGAGGAGCGTTGTCATCCGGAGGTGGTTGACACAATCAGAAATCCTTTTTAAGTTGATGACTGCCTGAAATTCGTGTCCGCTGAAGAGGAGGCAGTGCAACTTGCCAAGGATTTCACAAAGGAGGACTCCATCGCTCCAAGTGGGTGAGCAATAGCCGAACTGTACCAGCCTCCATCTCAGAAGCTGAAGGAGCTAAAGAGGTGAGCGTTGAATTTGGACAGAGACAAACTTCCCATTGAGAGATCACTGGGAGTACAATGGTGTGGAGAGAGCAACACATTTACCTTTAATGTTACCATAAAAATCAAAAAAACACGACACACGTAGAGGAATTCTATCCCTTGGTGAGTTCTGTCTATGATCCCTTAGGCTTCCTCGCTTCCTTCACCCTGCCTGCCAAACTGCTGTTACAGGAGCTGTGTAGAAGAAGCTGTGTTACAGGAGCTGTGTAGAAGAAGCTGTGGCTGGGATAAGAATATCCCCAGGTGTTTCTCTGAAAAGTGGATGAAATGGACTCGGGATCTGGGAAAAATTGTCAACTTTAAGATTGAAAAGTGTTTTAAGTCAAATAACTTTGGGTCACCCACTCAAGCTCAACTGCACCATTTCTCAGATGCGAGTGAGCTAGGTTATGGAACAGTAAGCTATGTGAGACTGACGAATCAACGGGGTGATGTTCGTGTATCTCTTGTCATGGGGAAGGCCAGAGTTGCACCTCTGAAGGAGATAAGCATCCCACGCATGGAGCTGGCTACTGCGGTACTGAGTGCAAAGGTGGACAAGATGTGGCGTACAGAGCTACAGCTGAAGCTGGAAGACTCTGTGCTCTGGACAGATAACCAGTCAATGCTCAAGTACATAGCTAATGAGCGTACAAGGTTTCAAACATTTGTGGCCACAAGGATCTCTGTTATCAGAGAGAGCACATCTGTAACACAGTGGAGGTATGTGGATACTAGGCAAAATCCTGCTGATGATGCATCTAGAGGACTGAGTGGAAACAAGTTTCTGGAGTGCAAAAGGTGGATCCATGGCCCAACGTTTCTTTGGAAACCAGAAGTGCAGTGGCCCCTGGAACACATGAACTCAGTTTCCCTCACATTTGCTGACCCTGAGATTAAAAATGCTATTGTTGTGTGCAGTGCTACTGTCAATGAGATTGAAAATCCCACCAACAAGCTGCTATCTTATTTCTCCACTTGGATCTAGTTGAAGATTGTAGTTGCTTGGTTCCTGTAAGTGAAAAAAGTGTTAGTCACTTGTACGGGAAAGAAAATACATCCAGTTAAATCTCAATCTCACCAGCATACACACACGCTCACGGAACCAGATGGTGAAAGACAAGAGTCGAGCCCACAGGACAACATTCAGTGGTCAAACTGTAAGTTTGGACGAACCGTTGATAGCAGAGGAGGCGATCATTTGCTTAACCCAAAGACAAAGATTCCCAGAGGAGCTCTTGACTTTGACAATGACGCCATCTACAGTCAACAAAGGAAGTATCACTTATGAGTTGGATCCAGTGTTGGTGGATGGAGTTCTCCGAGTCGGAGGACGGCTGTGTAAGGCAACGATGCCTGAAGAAGTTATACAACATGTCGTTCTTTCCAAAGACCTTGACATGTCTACACTTATCCTCCGCCACATACATCAACAAACAGGACATGGTGGAAGGAATCACATGCTCTCACTTCTCCGTCAAAGGTATTGGATCACCAATTCAAACTCTGCAGCAAGGAAGATCATCTCAGAGTGTGTTGTGTGCAGAAGTCAAAGAGGCCAGATTGGTGAGCAGAAGATGGCAGATTAGTTACTTGAAAGGATCATGCCAGACATCCCACCATTTACCAATATACCTGTGGATTGCTTTAGTCCTATAGACATCAAAAGAGGAAGAGGAAATGTTAAAAGATATGGAGTGATCTTTACATGTCCAGTAGAGCAATACACATTGTAATTGCTTACTCTCTTGATACGGACTCGTGTATCAACACCATAAGAATATTTATGTGCAGAAGAAGACAGGTACAACACGTACGATCTGATAATGGAACTAACTTTGTTGGTACTGACAGAGAACACAGAGAAGCTCTATATGCTTTAAACCAAGGCAAGATCCAGGATGCTCTACTTCAGGAAGGAATACAACAGAGTTTTAATCACCCTGGGGCGTCCCACCACGGAGGAGTCTAGGAAAGGCTCTTCGGGTGATTCGCCAGGTGCTCCATTCCGTCCTGAAACAACAGACCCCAGATGATCAGAATTAGTTTTGGTAGATTGATATACATTTTTGTATCCAAAGAACAACAAATGTATTATTATTTTTCAACTTGAATCAAACTCTGGACATTGGATTTGTATGTGTCAAGACTAACATTTCAATCGGCCCAGAATTCGGGTGTCTGACTCGGCCCGCAATCAAAATGAATGACTGCCCAGAATCGGCCCGTTTCCATCAACCAGAATTCAGCCGATATCTTACCAGAATCCCCCCCAGAAGCGGCGATGCAATTTTAAATAAATGCATACAAAATTACCCAATTTAATAATTTTAAATATTACTATTATACATTTTATACATACAAATTATACCCATCCACAATTTTTTTTAAATTATTATTATTATTTTAACCCCTTTTCGTCATATTCAGTTGTCCTGTCCCATTGCTGCAATTCCTGTATGGCCTCGGGAGAGGCGAAGTTCGAGAGCCGTGCATCCTCCGAAACACAACCCCCGCCAAGCCTCACTGCTTCTTGACACAATGCACGCTTAACCCGGAAACCGGCAGCACCAATGTGTCGGAGGAAACACCGTACACCTAGTGACCTTGTCAGCGTGCATGCGCCTGGCCCACCACAGCTGTCGCTACAGCGCGATGGGACAAGGACATGCCGACCAAACCCTCCTCTAACTCGGACGACACTGGGGCAATTGTGCGTCGCCTCGTGGGTCTCCAGGTATCGGGTATCGAACCAGCTTCTGTAGCAACACAGTTTTCACTGCGATGCAGTGTCTTAGACCGCTACGCCACTCGGGAGGCCCCATCCATAAAGTTTTTAATGCTTATCAATTTGCCCAAAGTATCAAAATACTACTTAAGACTCTTAAAGAATTTTATATAAATGTTCATTTTATTATTTGATCATAGAAACAATGACAATATATATGGAAAAATAAATAAATAATCAAATGTTAATTATATGAAGCAGCCCCGTGTAATCATCTGCCAGAGAGTAATAAATTTAGGCCAGATAACTCACACCAGAATCGTCCCGAGCTCAATCCCCGCATCTTAGCCATAAGTAATACTGCCAAAGGCGGTCCAGACGCGGGCCACATGACCTCACCGAGTTTGACTCTCAGCCGAGTGCCCCAACTCTCATCCACTGTGCTACAGTAGCTGGGTACTTACTTAAACTGCATATTATTTAGAATGCACTGCTTAGTAAAAACAAATGAAGTACGCAACAAATATCAACATACTATTCTCATCCATCCTGCAAAGGCGTGTCTAATGATCAATTAAGTTGAGTCCCGCCATTATGATTATCAGCTGTTGTCAAAAATATGTAGGTTTCAAAGTACGTTTATTTTTTTGTGTAGTGTGCAGTAAATTCTACTAGATGAAAAGCCTAAATCAGTACATCCTGGAATTTAAAACATACAACATTTCTGAAATTTAACATACTAAAAATGAAACGTCGTCTCACTGTCAACTGCGTTTATTTTTAGCAAACTTAACATGTGTAAATGAGTATGAGAGATAAACTGAACAAGTTCCACTGACATGTGACTAACAGAAATGGAATAATGTGTTTCTGAACAAAGGGGGGGGGGGGTCAAAATCAAAAGTAACAATCAGTATCTGGTGTGGCCACCAGCTGCATTAAGTACTGCAGTGCAGCTCCTCCTCATGGACTGCACCAGATTTGCCAGTTCTTGCTGTGAGATGTTACCCCACTCTTCCACCAAGGCCCCTGCAAGTTCCCGGACATTTCTGGGGGGAATGGCCCTAGCCCTCACCCTCCGATCCAACAGGTCCCAGACATGCTCAATGGGATTGAGATCCAGGCTCTTCGCTGGCAATTTCAGAACATTGTCTTGCAGGAAAACACGCACAGAATGAGCAGTATGGCTGGTGGCATGGTCTTGCTGGAGGGTCATGTCAGGATGAGCCTGCAGGAAGTGTACCACATGAGGGAGGAGGATGTCTTCCCTGTAACGCACAGCGTTGAGATTGCCTGCAATGACAACAAGCTCAGTCCGATGATGCTGTGACACACCGCCCCAGACTATGACGGGCCCTCCACCCCCAAATCGATCCCGCTCCAGAGTACAGGTCTCGGTGTAACACTCATTCATTCGACGATAAACGCAAATCTGACCATCACCCCTGGTGAGCCAAAACCACAACTCGTCAGTGAAGAACACTTTTTGCCAGTCCTGTCTGGTCCAGCGACGGTAGGTTTGTGCCCATAGTCGACGTTGTTGCTGGTGATATCTGGAGAGGACCTGCCATACAACAGGCCTACAAGCCTCTCTCAGTCTATTGCGGACAGTCTGAGCACTGAGGGAGGGATTGTGCGTTGCTGGTGTAACTCAGGTAGTTGTTGTTGCCATCCTGTACCTGTCCCGCAGGTGTGATGTTCGGATGTATCGATCCTGTGCAGGTGTTGTTACACATGGTCTGCCACTGCGAGGACGATCAGCTGTCCGTCCTGTCTCCCTGTAGCGCTGTCTTAGGCGTCTCAAAGTACAGACTTTGCAATTTATTGCCATGGCCACATTTTCAGGCCTCATGCCTCCTTGCAACATGCCAAAGGCACATTCATGCAGATGAGCAGGGACCCTGGGCATCTTTCTTTTGGTGTTTTTCAGAGTCAGTAGAAAGGCCTTTTTAGTGTCCTAAGTTTTCATAACTGTGACCTTAATTGCCTACCATCTGTAAGCTGTTAGCGTCTTAACGACCATTCCACAGGTGCATGTTCATTATGGGTCATTGAACAAGCATGGGAAACAGTGTTTAAACAATTTACAATGAATATCTGTGAAGTTATTTGGATTTTTACGAATTATCTCTGAAAGACAGGGTCCTGAAAAAGGGACATTTCTTTTTTGCTGAGTTTATATAACGTTCTATTTTTGCATACTCAAAATGCCTACTATTTAGAATGCTAGAATGGGTATTGGACGACAAAACATTTTCCTCTTTCCTCCTAGGACCAGAAGACACCTCTGCTTTCAGACAACCCTCATTGGCTACATCACATATTATATAGTACACTACTTTTGACCAGGGACCATTCTGTTAAATTAACTTAAGCTTGAAGTAATGGACCAGGTACATACAGATGTTTGCTGTATAATTAATTGTGCTTATGTATCACCTGTTGACCGAGAGGAAAGATTGTTGAAACACTGGAAATTGAATAAGTAATCAAGCCTTGCAGTTATGGATTCAATTACTACCACTGGGGGGAAATTCTAAAGCCCAACATATCTCTGCATGACAAACCTGCCTTTACGTTGTCTAGCTCTGGTCCAAGGCCTTATATGTGGTTTGAGCCTTGATGGCTCAAGCTGCATGTAACGCCCTGGACCAGAGCTACTCCGTGTCATACTCTTAGCTGTTTAAACTGATATATATGTAACTGAAACTTTCTCTGCTGAAACTTTACTGACTGATTCTCTGCACATGCTTTGTTTCAATCAGTGGAGGCTCCTCAGAGGAGGAAGGGGAAGACCAATTGCTTTTTTTTTGCGGGTTTACTAACGCATTACTTCTATTAGCTATGTTCAAATCAAATCAAATTTATTTATATAGCCCTTCGTACATCAGCTGATATCTCAAAGTGCTGTACAGAAACCCAGCCTAAAACCCCAAACAGCAAGCAATGCAGGTGTAGAAGCACGGTGGCTAGGAAAAACTCCCTAGAAAGGCCAATACCTAGGAAGAAACCTAGAGAGGAACCAGGCTATGTGGGGTGGCCAGTCCTCTTATGGCTGTGCCGGGTGGAGATTATAACAGAACATGGCCAAGATGTTCAAATGTTCATAAATGACCAGCATGGTCGAATAATAATAAGGCAGAACAGTTGAAACTGGAGCAGCAGCACAGTCAGGTGGAAGTTGAAACTGGAGCAGCAGCATGGCCAGGTGGACTGGGGACAGCAAGGAGTCATCATGTCAGGTAGTCCTGGGGCATGGTCCTAGGGCTCAGGTCAGTTGACTATGATGTTACTTCACCTAATATGGTGACTACGATGTAGGCAGTTTTTTTCTTCCTGGTCCCAGACAGCTGATGTGTTGTGCATTGAAGCCCACAAGCAAAGGGAAAAGGTGAGAGGAGGAAAGCACGTAGATGTGAGAAGGAATGCAATGTGGCTGCTAAGAAATTGAGCTGTGTTTTCACATGATCAGGAGTGTATTCATTCCACCAATTTCTTTTTATTACAACATTTTTTTTTACCCTGTTTTCGCCCCAATTTCATGATATCCAATTGTTACATACAGTCTTGTCTCATTGCTGCAACTGCCGTACGGACTCAAGAGAGACAAATGTCGAGAGTCCTCCGAAACACAACCCAACAAAACAGCACTGTTGCTTGACACAATGCCCACTTAACCCAGAAGCCAGCCACACCAATGTGTCAGAGGAAACACTGTACACCTGGCGACTGTGTCAGCGTGCACTACGCCCGCCACAGGAGTCGCTAGTGCGCGATGGGATAAGGACATCCCTGCCGGCCAAACCCTCCCCTAACCCGGACGACGCTTGGCCAATTGTGCGCCGCCACATGGGTCTCCCGTTCGTAGCCGGCTGTGACAGAGCCTGGACTCTAGTGGCACAGCTAGCACTGTGATGCTGTTCCTTAGACCGCTGCGCCACTCGGGAATCATTCTGCCGATTCTGTTGAAAAACCTTTCTTCAGCGGAAGCGAACAAAACGGGGATAAACATACCTGAATTTGGCC
Source organism: Oncorhynchus kisutch (assembly GCF_002021735.2). NCBI lineage: Eukaryota > Metazoa > Chordata > Actinopteri > Salmoniformes > Salmonidae > Oncorhynchus > Oncorhynchus kisutch. The sequence goes on from NC_034193.2 coordinate 43,476,002, forward strand.
AGTAGAAACGCTTGTTTGCAACTGTTAGTCTAATGATTACACCCTAGATCAGCTAGACGCAGGCAAGAGTGTGCAAGTTAAATGTGTCACTATCTGTACCCTCAAATGTTTTCTCTCGTGCACCTACGTTGTAAACTTTCATTCATAGACGATCTTGTAGCTTACCTCATGACGTTTATAGGGAAAATGTGAGAATCATGAGGAAGCCTAAACCTGTCCTTGTTACATTGAACTGGGTGAATGGAATATGAATGACAGTCATCCAATATGGTGCAATAGAAATAAGGCCAAGCTTATAAAAACAATTGTCGTCCTCCCTCATCTTAAACGGCACCGGCCGCCACTGCTGTAAAGGTGTTTCTTCTCAGCTTTTTAGAGGACAACAACGCACCCTCAATTATGATATCAGCGCCCTGAAATGCATTGACATCTATATTTAATCAACAGCCAAATGTAACATGTGGTGTCAGTGTCGTAGGCCTACAGAACATGAACTTTAACCTTGTCATAGAGTCCAGAGAACATAGACGGCTTGTGGTCCTGGGAGGATATAATGGAGCTAAAATAGCTTTATAATGGCTGATGACGTGAGTCATATTTTCCCTGATGTCACTTATGTAACTGGAATAATCTGTTTCCACTTTTCACACAATCATTTTCACTTTTAATTGCACTGGCCAAATATATTAAAATGAGAGACGTCACCTGGTGGCCACAAATGGAACAAAAGCACACGAGAAATAATATTCAAGTTGCCACATGATAGAGACATATAAGAGTTATAAGGTAACACGAGTCAATTACATCAGTTATCATTCAGCTGATGCAATCCTGTCAGAAGGGAAATATTACAGTATGCAACCATGACATTATTTATATATATATATATATAGATGGGGATTGAACACCCGTCACCAGGGGTATGTGTGGTCCAGGGTTATGTGTGGTCCAGGGGTATGTGTGGTCCAGGGTTATGTGTGGTCCAGGGTTATGTGTGGTCCAGGGGTATGTGTGGTCCAGGGTTATGTGTGGTCCAGGGGTATGTGTGGTCCAGGGTTATGTGTGGTCCAGGGTTATGTGTGGTCCAGTGTTATGTGTGGTCCAGGGTTATGTGTGGTCCAGGGTTATGTGTGGTCCAGGGTTATGTGTGGTCCAGGGTTATGTGTGGTCCAGGGTTATGTGTGGTCCAGGGTTTTGTGTGGTCCAGGGTTATGTGTGGTCCAGGGTTATGTGTGGTCCAGGGGTATGTGTGGTCCAGGGTTATGTGTGGTCCAGGGGTATGTGTGGTCCAGGGGTATGTGTGGTCCAGGGGTATGTGTGGTCCAGGGTTATGTGTGGTCCAGGGGTATGTGTGGTCCAGGGGTATGTGTGGTCCAGGGTTATGTGTGGTCCAGGGTTATGTGTGGTCCAGGGTTATGTGTGGTCCAGGGGTATGTGTGGTCCAGGGTTATGTGTGGTCCAGGGGTATGTGTGGTCCATTACCGCTTCACCAGATTCCAGAACTATCTGACCTTCTCAGTTAGTTAATATCCTGGACCTTCTCATCAACTGAGGTGGACACCACCTTCCCATCCACCATCTCTTCCACGATCACCCTCACCCGCTTCTGCATGTGGGGGTTATACTCTGTGGAAAGGGCCACAAAACAGGAATTAATTCATTCATTCATTGTGTGTATTATGGGGAACAACACTTGATTCATTCATTCATTTGATTAATTATTCTCTGCTTGCTCACCTTCCACCACTTCCTGGACTTGTTGTACTTCCTGGACCTTCTCGACCACGATCACTTTCCTGACCTCCTGTCTGGTCTCCACATGCTTACTGGAAGACACACGGGAAGAACACTTACGGTCAGCTGAACTCACCAACACACATCTTTATCTACTAGTTTGCAATCAGTGGTGTAACTTAAGTAGTTTTGGGGGGTATCTGTACTTAAGGATTTACATTTTTGACTACTTTTACCTTTACTTCAGCAAAAAAATCGCTGAAGTTGGAGACTTTTATCTCCCTCACCAACTTCAAACATCAGCTATCTGAGCAGCTAACCGATCGCTGCAGCTGTACATAGTCTATTGGTAAATAGCCCACCCATTTTCACCTACCTCATCCCCATACTGTTTTTATTTATTTACTTTTCTGCTCTTTTGCACACCAATATCTCTACCTGTACATGACCATCTGATCATTTATCACTCCAGTGTTAATCTGCAAAATTGTAATTATTCGCCTACCTCCTCATGCCTTTTGCACACATTGTATATAGACTCCCCCTTTGTTTTCTACTGTGTTATTGACTTGTTAATGGTTTACTCCATGTGTAACTCTGTGTTGTCTGCTCACACTGCTATGCTTTATCTTGGCCAGGTCACAGTTGCAAATGAGAACTTGTTCTCAACTAGCCTACCTGGTTAAATAAAGGTGTTCTCAACTAGCCTACCTGGTTAAATAAAGGTGTTCTCAACTAGCCTACCTGGTTAAATAAAGGTGTTCTCAACTAGCCTACCTGGTTAAATAAAGGTGTTCTCAACTAGCCTACCTGGTTAAATAAAGGTGTTCTCAACTAGCCTACCTGGTTAAATAAAGGTGTTCTCAACTAGCCTACCTGGTTAAATAAAGGTGTTCTCAACTAGCCTACCTGGTTAAATAAAGGTGTTCTCAACTAGCCTACCTGGTTAAATAAAGGTGTTCTCAACTAGCCTACCTGGTTAAATAAAGGTGTTCTCAACTAGCCTACCTGGTTAAATAAAGGTGTTCTCAACTAGCCTACCTGGTTAAATAAAGGTGTTCTCAACTAGCCTACCTGGTTAAATAAAGGTGTTCTCAACTTGCCTACCTGGTTAAATAAAGGTGTTCTCAACTAGCCTACCTGGTTAAATAAAGGTGAAATAAAAAAATATATAAAAATAAGTAAAAATACTTCACTACATGAAAATATTGTACTTTTCCTTGACACCTAAAAGTGCTTGTTACATTTTGAATGCTTAGCAGGACAGGAAAATAGTACAATTCACAGACTTGTACTACGAACATTCCTGTCATCCCTACTGCCTCTGATCTGGCGGACTCACTAAACACATGTTTTGGTTGTAAATGATGTCTGAGTGTTGAAGTGTGCCCCGGCATTCCGTAATTTAAAAAAACAAGAAGATGGTGCCATCTGGTTTGCTTAAAATAAGGAATTTGAAATTATTTACACTTTTACTTTTGATACTTAAGCATATTTTAAACCAAATACTTTTAGACTTTTACTCAAGTAGAATTTTACTGGGTGCCTTTTACTTTTATTTTAGTCATTTTCTATTAAGGTATCTTTACTTTTACTCAAGTATGACAGTTGGGTAATTTTTCCACCACTGTTTGCAGTGAGGTGCCAATAAACAGCTGTCTTCCCCCTATCCCTTCCCCCTCCCTCTCTTTCCTGCCCCTCCATTATCCCCTCTCACCTGAATACCTCTCCATCCAGCAGCCTCCTGTACTCAGCGATCTCCATCTCCAGCCTCATCTTGATGTCCAGGAGGATCTGGTACTCGGAGGCCTGCTGCTGGATGCTGACGTTGAGCTGCTGCAGCTCCTCCTCCATGCTGTTGATACAAACCTGCAGCTGGCTCAGCTGGGAGCCGTGGCGGCCGTTTATATCAGCGACGCTCTGCTCCAGGTACCCATTCTACAGGAGTGTGTTTTTAAGGGATGAAGAAAATGGAGACGGAAGGAAGGAGAGGGTAGTAGAATTGTATAAAGAGGGAGATAAAGGGCAGAGATAGTTAGACTTGTGTGCATGAAGGTGTTAGAACACCTTGACATTAGACCACTGTGGAGGTCTGAAAACATCTAACAAACTTTTGATTTTGGAGTGTAATGTTCCTTTAAAAACCTAATGGAATTCCATACTTTAGGAACAGAGATAGGGTAAAGAGAAATGCTATATATTTAGGGATGCTGATTCACTAAGATGGTTAGGCATCATACCTGAGTGAGCAGGCCATGCAGTTCAATCTCCAGGCTCTGGAAGGTCCTCTTCAGGTCGGTCACCTGAGACTGAGAGGTCTTCACCTCTGTGGTGCTGGTGGTGATCTGGCTCTGAAGCACCTCCACCTGACACACACACACACACACACACACACACACACACACACACACACACACACACACACACACACACACACACACACACACACACACACACGCACACACACACACAACCTATTAGTCAAAAGTATAGTACCACTTCACAAAATAGATGTCAATTGTGCCTCCCACAAAACACATTTAGGGACCCAGGCCCACACCCTTCGAGGCCCCCTGTCCTATTTTCAGGTTGTCTCACCTTGCTCTCGAACCACTTGGCAGCATCTCTCTGGTTCTTCGCCACCATGCCCTCATACTGGGTCCTCATCTCCTCCAGCACCTTGCTCATGTCCACTGAGGAAGCACAGTCCATCTCCACATTCACAGCACCACACTGCTGTGTCCTCATCAAATGCATCTCCTAACAACAGGAAAAGGGGGACAAATTGAGCTATAATACCTGGGATGTCGAGTTCACGTATACACAGGGAAGGGCAAAAGCACCTGAAAACAATCAGTCCCTAGATTTGTTGTGGACGGGTTTTGCCCCCTTGGGGGCAACATGGAAATGTTTAAACTCACAGAGAATGAATAAATAAATTCAAATGCAAAAACATTACAAAAACTACAGGGGAAGCCATTGTGTCCAAATGAAAAATCACATGTGGCTGTCCTGGCATATTGGCACTTCAGCCAACAGCACAAGCGTGCGTTAAGACTTGAGTGTGTGAGGAGAAATGAGGAGGTTACCTCCTCATGGTTCTTCCTGAGGTAGACCAGCTCCTCCTTCAGCCCCTCAATCTGCATGTCCAGGTCTCCTCTGGCAAGCGTAAAGCTGTCCAGCACTCCTCTCAGACGAGCAACATCCCCTTCCAAGGTCATACGCATGTTAACCTCCATCTCGAACCTACAGGGGTTTGATTGATTAGTTCCTTCTCACAACAAACCAAGATACAACTTGCCCAACCATGAACTGATCCATAGCTCCTGCATACCCCCATAAGCATTTATGTAGATCTGGGAGGATTGGATCTACTCAATCTCAAACCTATAGGCCAAAGCAACAAATAGAAACAGTACACTCACAGAGGCTGTGTACAGTACAAACAGGAAGTGCACCTACTTCATCTTGAAATCATCAGCTGCAACTCTGGCATTATCCACCCGCAGGATCATCTGAGCGTTCTCCACAGACCTGGCATGGATCTAGGAACAGGAGGACAGCCACAGTCAATGGAATGTAATATCAGAGTCAACTATGTATGGGATATCATGTGTTTAGATCAGCAGATCAGGTTCATGTCTACTGTTCATTCATATACAACAATTTTGGTTGTAAATCACCATCCCTACAGTGAAGCATGGTGGTGGCAGCATCATGCTTTGGTATGTTTTTCACCGGCAAGGACTGGGAGATTAGTCAGGATCGAAGTAAAGATGAACAGAGCAAAGAACAGAGAGATCCTTGATGAAAACCATCTCCAGGGCGCTCAGGATCTCAGACTGGTCGAATGTTTACCTTCCACCAGGACAACGACCCTAAGCACACAGCCAAGAAAATGCAGGATTGGCTTCGGGACAAGTCTCTTAATGTCTTTGAGTGGCCCAGCCAGAGCCCAGACTTGAACCCGATCGAACATCTCCGGAGAGACCTGAAAATAGCTGTTCAGCGAAGCTACCCATCCAACCTGACAGAGCTTGAGAGGATCTGCAGCGAGGAATGGGAGAAACTCCCCAAATACAGGTGTGCCAAGCTTGTAGCGTCATACCCAAGAAGACTTAAGGCTGTAATCGCTGCCAAAGGTGCTTCAACAAAGTACTGAGTAAAGAGTTTGAATACATATATAAATATAATATTTCAGTTTTCTATTTTTTATACATTTGCAAAAATATCTACAAACCTGTTTTTGCTTTGTCATTATGGGGTACTGTGTGTATATTGATGACAGGGGGAAAAACGATTTAATCAATTCTAGAATAAGGCTGTAACGTAACAAAATGTGGAAATAGTTAAAGGGTGTGCCTCCCGGGTGGCGCATTGGTTAAGGGCACTGTACTGCAGCGCCAGCTGTGCCATCAGAGTCCCTGGGTTCGCGCCCAGGCTCTGTCGTAACCGGCCGCGACCGGGAGGTCCGTGGGGTGACGCACAATTGGCCTAGCGTCGTCCGGGTCCGGGTCTCATCGTGCACCTGTGGCGGGCCGGGCGCAGTGCGCGCTAACCAAGGTTGCCAGGTGCACGGTGTACCCTCCGACACATTGGTGCGGCTGGCTTCCGGCTGGCTTCCGGGTTGGATTAAGAAGTGTGTTAAGAAGCAGTACGGCTGGCTGGGTTGTGTCGGAGGAGGACGCATGACTTTCAACGTTCGTCTCTCCCGAGCCCGTACGGGAGCTATAGCGATGAGACAAGATAGTAGCTACTACAACAATTGGATACCACGAAATTGGGGAGAATTTTAAAAAAAAATTAAAAGTCAATGGGTCTGAATACTTTCCGAATGCACTGTAATTCATTCTGTTGGCATCCTCTAAATAATATCCCCACCTCCCTTCCCACTGGCACAGATGTCAATTAAATGTCTATTCAACATAATTACATTGAAATCACATGGAAACAATATTGATTCAATCAGTGTGTTGCTACATTAAGACTACATTTTTACCTTTATTTAACTAGGCAAGTCAGTTGAGAACAAATTCTTATTTTCAGTGATGGCCTAGGAACAGTGGGTTAACTGCCTGTTTAGGGGCAGAATGACAGATTTGTACCTTGTCAGCTTGAACTTGCAACCTTTCGGTTACTAGTCCAACACTCTAACCACTAGGCTACCCTGCCGCCCCATTACCCAGAAGTACCTTGCTGCGGATGTCTGTGATGGTGGCATAGAACCCACTGAGGTCCTTCTTGTGAGTCGGTGATCTCATCTCGTAGAACTCTTTGATCTGCAACTCCAAATTGCTATTGGCTGCCTCTAGAGAGCACACCTGTGTACACAGAGAGTGGAAGGAATCCGTTCAGTTCATGGATCTATCCGAAATGGCACCCGATTCCCTATATAGAGAATTACTTTTGTCCAGAGCCCTATGGGCCCTGTTATGCACTACATAGGGAATAGGGTGCCATTTGTGGCACATCCCATCACGTTATGTGAATCTGTGCACTCCCATTAGATAATCCCCAACATAATGGAATATAAAATAAATGATCAAATCCTGCTATGTCATTGTACTCATCAGTGGTGTAAAGTGCTTAAGTAAAAATACTTTAAAGTACTACCTAAGTATGTATTTTGGGTATCTTTACTTTAGTTTACTATTTATATTTTTTACAACTGTTGCTTTTACTCCACTACATTCCTAAAGATAATAGTGTATTTTCTACTCCATAGATTGTCCCTGACACCCAAAAGTAGTCATTACACCTTGAATGCTAAGCAGGAAAGGAAGATGGTCAAATTCACACTCTTATCAAGAGAACATCCGTGGTCATCCCTACTGCCTGTGAACTGGTGGACTCACTAACACATGCTTTGGTTGTAAATTATGTCAGAGCGTTGGAGTGTGCCCCTGACAATCAGTACAAAGAATGGTAAATAAATAATTGTGCCGTCTGGGTTGCTTAATATAAGGAATGTGAAAGGATTTCCACTTTTACTTTTGATACTAAAGTATATTTGACCAATTTAATTTTCTTTTTATACCGAAGTATATATACAACCAAAGACTTGGACTTGTACTGGAGACTTTCATTGGAGCTTTACAGCAAACTACAGGTTACTGTTTCTTCTCAATAGCAATTTTACAATCAGAAACAATGATGGAATAAATCGTTTTTAAAAAGTTAAAAGTTAAGTAAACGTTGTTTAAATATGTACATATTACTGTAGCCTACTGTATTATCCCATTTAACTGAACATTGTGGATAGTATTGATGAAAGGGGTTGTTTAAAACAAAAATGCTTTCTAACAAAGATTAAAGTTCACTTTCTAATAAAAACCATTCTGAATCATCGACTATGTAGTGTTTTGAAAAGAGTTATCACTCTGCCTTGTCTTTCGGTCTCCATAATCTGGGCTGTGCGTAATATCCCGCAGCGCGCCTAATCTCTATCCACATCTCCATCATTCTTCCTTACCTTTTCCAGGTAGCGGGCCAAACGATCGTTCAGATTCTGCATGGTATGCTTCTCGTTGGCACCGATAGCGATCTGACCTGGCCCGTCCGTAGAGAAAGAAGATTGAGAGATACGGGTGCCGTATCCCCCGGCACCTCCATATACACTCGGCGAGCGACTGCTCCCAACAGAGGACACGCTCATACGGGACCTACCGTATCCCGAACTGCTGGAAAACTGCATCCCACCGGACGAACTGAGGCCACTCGAAACGACACCGCTACCTGAGCTGTATCTAAGGCTACTACTGCGACTGGCTACAATGGACATGGCGAGAGATAGTCTGGCGATGCGTCCTGGGAGGTTAAAGTGCGTTCTTCGTAGTTGAGGCGTCAGGTAAAATAACCCCCTTCGTGTCCTCGAGCGTTTTATACATTTGGGTTAAGAATGATTGACTGCGTCACCATTATTCCTTGGAAAGAAGGTATATCTAATTGTTTTGTTCAGTGGGTGGATACAGGGTTTACAACAACTAAGGAAATTAATGGTTCAGTGAATGTTGTGACTTATGAAAGGCAGTGTGTTTGACAGGTATAGACTGGCAAGTCAGACAGCTTTACTAAATGTGTTTTGTAAAAGCTGCCATTCCATGGTTGCAGACATCCATTTTCAATTACATTTTGGTTTGTTTACTGAAATTGGAAATATTTTTTAAATATATTTTAAAAAATATATTATTTTCAAGGATTTGTAGGCTAAATATTGTATGTGTTATTATTTTGCCAAACTAAAATGTTGCACCAAGTCACTCCGTCACTTACATTTGATGATTTTCCATCATTCTATCCATTTGAAAAGATGGTCATTAACAGTCATCTTTTTGAAGTGTAGATGTATAACCACTATAAACTGTTCATAAATTCAACACATTCAATGTTGTTACTTTGTCTACTCCATCTACTTGCTCTCAGATTAGTTGGTTTGAATAGTGTGTTCAATCATTGTCAAAGATGTGTAGTAGGTTTTCTTATTATTTTTCCCTAAGCCGTTTCGATGATGGTCTCATGCTTTGATTCTGAATTCACAGATGTCCTGTTCAGTAACTATACCCTTATTGGAAATATGAAGAAACCTCATAATTCCTCACATTCCTCACATTTAGCCTACTCAGTACATTCTCTCAGATGTTGGTTTGGATAGTGTGTATGCTTGTGCTTCTAGTTCCCGACAATGCGGTAATAACCGACGAGTAATCTAACCTAACAATTCCACAACTACTATTTTATACACACAAGTGTAAAGGGATAAAGAATATGTACATAAAGATATATGAATGAGTGATGGTACAGAACGGCATGGCAAGATGCAGTAGATGGTATCGAGTACAGTATATACATTTACATATGAGATGAGTAATGTAGGGTATGTAAACATTATAATAAGTGGCATTGTTTAAAGTGGCTAGTGATACATTTTTTACATCAATTTCCACCAATTTCCATTGTTAATTTAAAGTGGCTGGAGTTGAGTCAGTATGTTGGCAGCAGCCACTCAATGTTAGTGGTGGCTGTTTAACAGTCTGATGGCCTTGAGATAGAAGCTGTTTTTCAGTCTCTCGGTCCCTGCTTTGATGCACCTGTACTGACCTCGCCTTCTGGATGATAGCGGGGTGAACAGGCAGTGGCTTGGGTGGTTATTGTCCTTGATGATCTTTATGGCCTTCCTGTGACATCGGGTGGTGTAGGTGTCCTGGAGGGCAGGTAGTTTGCCCCCGGTGATGCATTGTGCAGACCTCACTACCCTCTGGAGAGCCTTACGGTTGTGGGCGAAGCAGTTGCCGTACCAGGCGGTGATACAGCCCGACAGGATGCTCTCCATTGTGCATCTGTAGAAGTTCTCCAAAAGAGTGCTTTTGGTGACAAGCCAAATTTCTTCAGCCTCCTGAGTTTGAAGAGGCGCTGCTGCGCCTTCTTCACAATGCTGTCTGTGTGGGTTCAGTTTGTCCGTGATGTGTACGCCGAGGAACTTAAAACGTACTACCCTCTCCACTACTGTCCCATCAATGTGGATAGGGGGTTGCTCCCTCTGCTGTTTCCAGAAGTCCACAATCATCTCCTTTGTTTTGTTGATGTTGAGTGTGAGGTTATTTTCCTGACACCACACTCCGAGGGCCCTCACCTCCTCCCTGTAGGCCGTCTCGTCGTTGTTGGTAATCAAGCCTACCACTGTAGTGTTGTCCGCAAACTCGATGATTGAGTTGGAGGCGTGCATGGCCACGCAGTCGTGGGTGAACAGGGAGTACAGGAGAGGGCTCAGAACGCACCATTGTGGGGCCCCAGTGTTGAGGATCAGCGGGGTGGAGATGTTGTTACCTACCCTCACCACCTGGGGGGCGGCCCGTCAGGAAGTCCAGGACCCAGTTGCACAGGGCGGGGTCGAGACCCAGGGTCTCGAGCTTGATGACGAGTTTGGAGGGTACTATGGTGTTAAATGCTGAGCTGTAGTCGATGAACAGCATTCTTACATAGGTTCCTCCACATAGGTTCCTCTTGTCTAGGGTGTCAGGTAGGGTGGAGGTGATATCTGTCCTTGACTAGTCTCTCAAAGCACTTCATGATGACGGAAGTGAGTGCTATGGGGCGGTAGTCGTTTAGCTCAGTTACCTTAGCTTTCTTGGGAACAGGAACAATGGTGGCCCACTTGAAGCATGTGGGAACAGCAGATTGGGATAAGGATTGATTGAATATGTCCGTAAACACACCAGCTAGCTGGTCTGCGCATGCTCTGAGGACGCGGCTGGGGATGCCGTCTGGGCCTGCAGCCTTGCGAGGGTTAACACGTTTAAATGTTTTACTCATGTCGGCTGCAGTGAAGGAGAGCCCGCAGGTTTTGGTAGCGGTAGTGTTTTTTCACTATCTAATGAGGTTGTTCAATGACAGACATGTATTTGTTACTACTGTTCGGTTTCACACAGTCAAATGTAACAAATACCATTTTTAAAATGATACATTTGTGACATCAATATTTAAAAAAATGTACAAAAAAGTTATTCAATATAGTAATATGACATCTATATGTGAATGTTTACATTTGACATTTTAGTCATTAGCAGATAGTCTAATCCGGAGCGATTTATAGAAAGTGCATTCATTTCAAACTAGGTAGGTGAGACAACCACATCCCAGCTAGCACATAACGTTCTCAGAACCACATGTTTCTTAGAGTTTGGTGAGAGTGTGGTTGCCCTATGCCTATTTAGCATACAACCTTCTCATAACACAGGGCTTCCCAAACTTTTTGGGCCTATGACCTAAGCGGTACCGGAGTGCCAAGTCTAGGACAAAAAGGCTTCACAACAGTTTTTACCCCCAAGCCATAAGGCTCCTGAACAGGTAATACCCGGACAATTTGCATTGTGTGCCTCCCCCCAAACCCCTCTTTTTACGCTCCTGCTATGCTCTGTTTATCACATATGCATAGTCACTTTAACTATACATTCGTGTGCATACTACCTCAATTGGGCCGAACAACCAGTGCTCCTGCACATTGGCTAACCGGGCTATCTGCATTGTGTCCCACCACCCGTTAACCCCTCTTTTACGCTGCTGCTACTCTCTGTTCATCATATATGCATAGTCACTTTAACCATATCTACATGTACATACTACCTCAATCAGCCTGACTAACCGGTGTCTGTGTGTAGCCTCGCTACTTTTATAGCCTCGCTACTGTATATAGCCTGTCTTTTTACTGTTGCTTTATTTCTTTACTTACCTATTGTTCACCGAACACCTTTCTTGCACTATTGGTTAGAGCCTTAAGTAAGCATTTCACTGTAAGGTTCCACCTGTTGTATTCGGCACAAGTGACAAATACATTTTGATTTGATTTGATTTGAAACCATCAAGCATCAACCTGTTAGAGGAGTCTGTAGTTGGATTTTGACTGTAGTGAAAACCATTCTAGGATTTTATTTGATCATGGGGGAAATGAGCTGCTGTGTAAGCACTGCAAGGCAGGTTAGACTGAATTGAGCCCTGCCTCTTTTCATGTAATGATGATAAATGAGTTTGACCTTTTCAGAGCATGAACAGACACATCCCCAGGGCCATTTCACCTGAACAAATATCATCACTGATGAATAGCACACAGATAAAGTGCCTTCAGAAAGTATTCACACCCCTTGACTTATTCCACATGTTTGTGTCACAGCCAGATTTCAAAATGGAATTAAAAAAAATACATATCACACATATACACGCAATACCCTATAATGACAAAATGAATGAAATGTTTGCACATTTATTGAAAATGATATACAGAAATATCTCATTTACATACAGTGCCTTGCGAAAGTGTTCGGCCCCCTTGAACTTTGCGAACTTTTGCCACATTTCAGGCTTCAAACATAAAGATATAAAACTGTATTTTTTTGTGAAGAATCAACAACAAGTTGGACACAATCATGAAGTGGAACGACATTTATTGGATATTTCAAACTTTTTTAACAAATCAAAAACTGAAAAATTGGGCGTGCAAAATTATTCAGCCCCCTTAAGTTAATACTTTGTAGCGCCACCTTTTGCTGCGATTACAGCTGTAAGTCGCTTGGGGTATGTCTCTATCAGTTTTGCACATCGAGAGACTGACATTTTTTCCCATTCCTCCTTGCAAAACAGCTCGAGCTCAGTGAGGTTGGATGGAGAGCATTTGTGAACAGCAGTTTTCAGTTCTTTCCACAGATTCTCGATTGGATTCAGGTCTGGACTTTGACTTGGCCATTCTAACACCTGGATATGTTTATTTTTGAACCATTCCATTGTAGATTTTGCTTTATGTTTTGGATCATTGTCTTGTTGGAAGACAAATCTCCGTCCCAGTCTCAGGTCTTTTGCAGACTCCATCAGGTTTTCTTCCAGAATGGTCCTGTATTTGGCTCCATCCATCTTCCCATCAATTTTAACCATCTTCCCTGTCCCTGCTGAAGAAAAGCAGGCCCAAAACATGATGCTGCCACCACCATGTTTGACAGTGGGGATGTGTGTTCAGGGTGATGAGCTGTGTTGCTTTTACGCCAAACATAACGTTTTGCATTGTTGCCAAAAAGTTCAATTTTGGTTTCATCTGACCAGAGCACCTTTTTCCATATGTTTGGTTTGTTTCCCAGGTGGCTTGTGGCAAACTTTAAACAACACTTTTTATGGATATCTTTAAGAAATGGCTATCTTCTTGCCACTCTTCCATAAAGGCCAGATTTGTGCAATATATGACTGATTGTTGTCCTATGGACAGAGTCTCCCACCTCAGCTGTAGATCTCTGCAGTTCATCCAGAGTGATCATGGGCCTCTTGGCTGCATCTCTGATCAGTCTTCTCCTTGTATGAGCTGAAAGTTTAGAGGGACGGCCAGGTCTTGGTAGATTTGCAGTGGTCTGATACTCCTTCCATTTCAATATTATCGCTTGCACAGTGCTCCTTGGGATGTTTAAAGCTTGGGAAATCTTTTTGTATCCAAATCCGGCTTTAAACTTCTTCACAACAGTATCTCGGACCTGCCTGGTGTGTTCCTTGTTCTTCATGATGCTCTCTGCGCTTTTAACGTGTTGGATTTGCCACAAACATAATGCTTTGTATTCAGGACATAAAGTTAATTTCTTTGACACATTTTTGCTGTTTTATTTTAGTGCCTTATTGCAAGCAGGATGCATGTTTTTTTATGTACAGGCTTCCTTCTTTTCACTCTGTCATTTAGGTTAATGTTGTGGAGTAACTACAATGTTGTTGATCCATCCTCACTTTTCTCCAATCACAGCCATTCAACTGTAACTGTTTTAAAGTCACCACTGGCCTCATGGTGAAATCCCTGAGCGGTTTCCTTCCTCTCCGGCAACTGAGTTAGAAAGGACGCCTGTATCTTTGTAGTGTCTGGGTATATTGATACACCATCCAAAGTGTAATTAATAACTTCACCGTGCTCAAAGGGATATTCACTGTCAGCTTTTCTAAATTTCTACCCATCTACCAATAGGTGCCCTTCTATGCGAGGCATTGGAAACCTCCCTGGTCTCTGTGGCTGAATCTGTGTTTGAAATTCACTGCTTGACAGAGGAACCTTACAGATAACTGTATGTGTCTGGTACAGAGATGAGGTAGTCATTCAAAAATGATATTGAACACTATTATTGTAAACAGGGTGAGTCCATGTAACTTATGTGACTTTTTAAGCTATTTTTACTCCTGAACTTATTTAGGCTTGTCATAACAAAGGGTTGAATACTTATTGACTCAATACGTTTCAGCGTTTCACATTTTATTATATAATACAAACATAATTCCACTTTCACATTATGAGTTTATTTGGTGTAGGCCAGTGACACAAAATGTTCATTGTATCAATTTTAAATTCCGTCTGGACCTCAAAATGTGTAGAAAGTCAAGGGGTGGGAATACTTTCTTAAGGCCCTGTAAGCAGACAATTATTATTTGTTTACCTCCCAAAGTACAAATCATTCACACACTTGATGGCATCTATGTAGTCTCTGGTGACACTAAAGGTTAAAAGGAAGTGTTTGACTTGACTATTCTTTGGCACCGTGTGACAAGAGGTATGTCCGAGGAATGTCTTGGAAACCAAGACACCATTGCGTGCCTAATCACTTGGCAGGCATTCTGTTATTTCTACTGTTTTCTTTGGTTGTATTGTCACAAGTAGAGATGTTCTGCCTCGATTAGGTAAGACAATAACAAAAGCGAAAGGTTGAGTCCTATACAGTGCCTTGCGAAAGTATTCGGCCCCCTTGAACTTTGCGACCTTTTGCCACATTTCAAGCTTCAAACATAAAGATATAAAACTGTATTTTCTTGTGAAGAATCAACAACAAGTGGGACACAATCATGAAGTGGAACGACATTTATTGGATATTTCAATTTTTTTTAACAAGTCAAAAACTGAAAAATTGGGCGTGCAAAATTATTCAGCCCCCTTAAGTTAATACTTTGTAGCGCCACCTTTTGCTGCGATTACAGCTGTAAGTCGCTTGGGGTATGTCTCTATCAGTTTTGCACTTTTTGGCAGTTTTGGCTATTATGATAAAGCAAGTCATGACAGCAAGTATGGAAGGGAGTGGTATACCTCCTTTACAGGAAGTTACATGCACCTAGTAAAGAAGATGGACACAGCGCCGACTGGGCCAGCACAATTTAGAGGGCTGGAAGTGGAAGGACCCTAACGAAATGGGTTTATTTGGGTTTATTTCTAATCTAGGACATCAACAATCTTACATGCTTTTTTGCTTTCAATTATCATTTTAATTTCCCTTTAACGATCCGCTTCTACAATACACTCTCTTCCACACCCACATCTCAGAACTGAATGAACAACATCTCACACACACCCAAATTACCCCAGTTACCACACACACACCTCCAATCTTCCTAGGAAAGAGCCCCGCTATCCATTCTCATCATCCTTGCCAGAAACTGACAGACTGGCTTCCAGTTTTCCTATATAAATGAGTTGATACTTTACATTACTGTGAAGTGCACAATGAAAAGAGACATCAGGTCCATGTTAAACCATTATCTCTTGTTTCCTATTTCCATAACAGCATGTCACTTTGGCTGTGGTATCCTGACCACAATTCCAGTGTTTAAAAATATATATATTAACAAGCTTCATTTACAAGATTCTAAATGGATATCATATCTGTATGAATTGAATTACTTTTTTTTTTTACAGCTTTTAAAGACTATAATATTTACAGAAGATAGTTCCTTAACCATTTAGAAAATGTATAGGTACACAACTCTAATGTTGGTTCCAGTCAATGATGCTCTCTTTAGTCCAGATAAGTGGAGGACGTACGTCATCACTTAAAACCCTTCCTCATCCGTTGTTTAGGTTACGCCATAATGATATCGCTGTCATAATCCTTTTACAACTAGGTCTATAGTTAAGAACATCAGTAATGATATGGTGCCTTTGTGTTTCAAATGTGTTTCTCAGTGATAGACAACTTGCCATTTTTTTCCATGGCATTTTTAATGATCGATTCATGTTTTTTCTTGAATGTCAATGCAAGTGGAAGTTACAGTTGGTGGTCCTTGACCTTGGATGCAGGTGTTATGACAGGGTTGTAGACTTCTTCTGTAACCACAACCACTATTGAACGTCTGAGTTATACTTTATTGTCTCACATTTCCAGGTGAACGATTAGAATATTGATGCGCCCCATTCTGGCACAGAGTATCCATTACGCATGGAGTTTCCATCGTCTCTTTTAATCAATCAAGGGATCTATCTTGGACATTGTTATCAGACATTGCTCTTTGACCATATTGGTTAGATAGACCTTGGTGTATAAAAGACCTGACACAGACAACTGGCAATATCATTCGCACTTGCTGACTTCGTTTTGTACAGACTGTCACATACGGTCACCTCTCTTTTAAGGTAATTTCCACTGTCACTTCCATGCAAAAAAAACTTTTTGTATTCCCTACTTTTAATAATCTAAAGCTATATTGTAAGAAAACTCTTCTTCTGTGTCCAGGCATGTCAATGGGTGGATTGTTGGTGTACGTCCTCATGGCAGCGCTAGTGGGGGTTGGTTTGACATCACCCGTATCCAAGTCGGATGGCAACACCAAACAGGGTGGGATACTGCCACAGCTACTGGCCAGGAGGGAGGCAGTGTGGAATGCTGCGGAGAACGTCGCTAAGCGGGAGCAAGACACTCAAATGAGCATGGCACGGATGGCGAGGACGGCGCACCTGTCGGAGGACCAGCGCGAGTTCATGTCCAAGCAAATCAAGCAGGCCATCTCAGGTATGTGGTGGTGTCGAGTCAAGTGCTTGTGTGTGTGCGAGAGAGAGAGAGAGAGAGATGCCAACATCTACCGTGACAAATGTGAAGTGTATCGTCGTTCTCTTTAAATGCACATTTAACTTTTCTGTTTGGTTCATGTAGGTTTGTATTGTTCGCAGAGTTGATGAACGAGTGTCCGGGCCGGGACTACCAAGGATGGGTCGACTTTGGACGGCGGAGTGCAGAGTAGAGACGTACCAAAGGCCAACTGAGGAACGTCTGCCTGCACTGGCGTTACTCAGGAATACATCCCTATTTGAAATAGATTGTATATATTTTAATTTGCTTATATTGATTTTTATCCAAGTGTCAAAATAAACATGTTTGCAGTATCTATGCCTACGGAGAATTATTGACTTCATTTAGGACATGGGCCGGCTGTAGAATCTACATTAAGTGTTCTTAATGGCTTAATGTGTCCGGGGAAACCGGCCCTTTGAGTAGAAAAAGAACACGCATGCATGTGTGGCTGATGGAAATACAAATGTACGTTTTAATGTACAGGCGGTACAATTTATACAGACATGCATCTCAGTGATCATAACATAAAATTCCGCAAAGAGTAGTCAATTTGAACATCTGAAATATATGTAGTGCCGTTTGGTTCATTTTCTTCTGAATTCAAATGGTCATAATTGCTATCATTTCCCCTTTTGATCTGCAGTATCATACGCCTTTTATCTACAGTTGATTGTCCCGACACCCGAAGGAGAATCCCAAAAAAGCATGCAGTCCATGATCACTTGATCTAAACAATTTCGTACAGCTCACTTTCATTATTCCTGATAACATGAATTACATTTGTCCCAACAACACTTTAGTTTAAGGTCTGTTAACACAGATCCGGCACAATAGACTAGTGCCGAGACCTTTTACAGTCACTTTCAGGTGTCTTTGATACAGCATGGTAGACTACCTGAATGGTTTTGGTGAGGTACGACTAAATAAACAAGTTTACAATGACTGACATAATTGGCAGCATTTCGAAGTAAAGCATTATACAGTGACTTGCAGCAGGTGATGTGTGATGCCATGCAAACGCACAGTACCACGAGTGCTAAATGAGGACTTTTGGGTAAAGAGCAGATTAGTATACCTCAGCAAATGTCAATAATGTCCGAAACTTTCAGGAAGTTCAGTCAGTGTATCAATCTCTCTACCATTCTGTAATGGGGAGTGATTGAAGTGTAGTTTTACCACAGTAAAGTGAATGTGGTTAATTCCCACAAATGCTTCATTTTCTAATAGCAGCTAATATGCAAAAGGACATACTGAATTCCAGTGCATCTTGGGTGTTTTAAGTGTGACAAACTGTGGTCAGCTTGGTGGTTCTTAAATAACAATACCTTGAACCTTTCCCAAAGTAATGAAAAGGTCATGTGATTGTATTTAATGGGAAAAAAATATATTAAAAAAGCATAGTGGTGGGGGTCTTTCAAAAATAAAAAAATAAAATAAACACCACGAGAAGCCTTCTCTTTCTTTCATACCGTGTAAAACCATCCGACACCCACGAAACACAGGTATAAAAAAGAAACGCATGTTTTTCTTTGTGATGTTCCTCATCTTTTAATTTTATATTGAAAAAAAAAGACAACCTTGCGCGTGTTCAAGCCAGCCGGACCAGTGATCAGGTGACTCTCCTGAGAATGATCATGATGTCACACATTGTCGTGGAGACCTAGTATCTACAATACATGAGTCCATTACAAACAGAAGAGTGACTATACACGTAACAGAAACTCAAAGTATGGCTCTATGGTTCTCCTGAGGTTCCATTTTACGATGTATTGCTGTGGGCCCAAAACACAAAATGGCGGTACGGTGCATAGTCAGTATATGGATTGAAGTCAATGACGATTAAGGAGGAAGGGGAGAAGGAGTTCTCAGTCTTTCTCAGACGATGTCTGTAATGCCTGATTGCTTCTCTCTCTTCTCCGTTCTCTCTTCAGTCCACCACGCCTCGGTCTGCCACCTTGTGAAGTCCCAGACGCCTCAGCTTCTCTACCAGGTTGAAGCTGAAAATGTTCCTTCTCCCTTCTTCCTCCATAGTGCAAGTTCCTCCACCCTGCTCTTCCTCTGCCGTTGTGGGGCGTGTGTGGGGTGTGTGTGGGGTCAGTTGGTGGTAAGGGTAGGGGAGGGTGGAGGCAGAGATGCCCTGCTCCTCCAGCAGCCTCAGGAGTCCCAGTGATAGTGGAGGTGCTGTGGTGGAGGTGGAGTGGTGGCCGCCGCCACCACCCTGGCTAGGGTCAAAGGTCGGCACACAGTGCTGCTGATTGGAGGAGGAGGGCAACGTGGTGCTCAGATGCTCACAGCTCCAACAAGCGGACAGGCTGCGAGAGCAAAGGCTGTAAATACAGGAAAAGAGAAAAATACCAAATCAGACACAGGAGTTCTGTTATATGTAATAAATACATAGCTAGAAGCTTAGCAGCATTAGTAACAGTGCACCATTAGTTAAGAGTGGTTCGTTAGTGTAGTTGCTCCCAGTGATGGATTACGCCTGTAAGGGTGGGTTAGAGAATGTGTTAGTCCGTTAGTTAGTCAGCCTGAGAACTGAAAATAGGATTTCTGTTTGTTCTTGTTCTGGAAGGGATCAGGAACTTTTAAGATGAGCACATGAGCAATGGTGTCCAAGTTAGCAAGCCAAGCAAGTGTGTGACATGTTGTTTACGAAGTAGATTCGAGGTAATGGACCAAATCCTTAATAGAGAGGCAGGCATTAAGATGTTGGAATGGGAGACCTGTGTGTATTAAAGTTTGAGTTATGTGTGTGTGTTATCTTAGATTAGGATTTGGCCCCAATTAAACTAATACTAAACCTCAAAGTCATGTAAATACACACAAGAACATCCATTTGTTTTATGCATGGAAAGTTGAAGCATTGTCGTAGCTGCGAGTGCATTCATTTGCGTTGCTTTGTAGTGGTGTTTGTTTAAGGCTCTAGTGTGGGGTATGATCAATAGTTTTACTTAGGGGTTGGGTGGGGTCAGAGTTAGAAGGGGCATGTTTTAGAAAAGTTAGGGGATAAATATGGGATTTTCCGGCATCATTCCCACTCTGTCCATGCCTGTTGGCTCTTACTTTGCCTAGGAAGCCCACTTTAGAGCTGGAGAAAGTGCTTGGACCAGCGTTTCCTACCACTGAAGGGAGAGACATGGGGTAAGGGGAGACGGATTGAGTAAGGGAGGAGAGGAGGACTGCTATACACACACACAAAGTAGCAAGTTACTTTTGAGGAGAAAAATGGGGCACAGCAACGCTGCTGTTGTTTTGAGAGTGGTGTCGTCTTTTGTAGTCATATCGTAAATACCTTTTCACGTCATTACTAATATTGGGATTTGGTTTAATTAATTCATTAATGATTGATTGAATGAATGAATACCAAAAGGCAAATTAATTAAAAATAAATGGATTTCACTTTATTTTACAGTCCACTACCTGAGGATAACAGGCAGAATCTATCGCACAAACAAAACTGATTAGTGATGGTGCTGGAAGCAAATTCCATAACTGGAGAAACAGGGAAAAGTCTCTTCACACTTCCATTCAGATGCAAATGGTATTTAATAGTAGATTTAGTTCAGTCTGCCTTCAACAGTCCACTTCCTGGTAATTACTTATGTTCCTTTGGATTCATTTCAAACACCATTTAGTACCATACCATTTAGTACCATACCATTTAGTACCATACCATCTAGTACCAGGTTTCCTATTATTTCGACGTCTTTGACGAACCTTCCAGGAAGTATTCATTGTCACCATAAATACGATCTTAGTAAATACCAGACAAAAAACATGTAACTTTCTGCACTTGACTGTACGCTGCTTTCTTGGCCATGTCTCCTTCTAAACAAATATCTCAACGGCCTTCCTGGTTAAATAAATCATACATGAAATAAAATGTGAAACCGGACTGTAAAATAAAGTGTAACCATTGAATAGGTGTATGTGAGTGACTCGCAGATCTTACCTGGTGGAGAAGGAGGGGAGCAGGAGGGAGGGGTGGTGGCGCCGACAGGTGGTGACGGTGTGGGTGGGAGGGGTCTGGGGGAGGTTGGGGCCGGAGGATGGAGTGACTGTGGGTGATGGACACACTTTACACAACTACACACAAACACAACAACATACATAACTACTCACAATGGATGAGGAAAATCCCAGAGCCACCCACCACGGATGGGAGAATGTACGGTACACAACGACAGTATGAGTTGGAATGACACAAACTGTTTAGTAACATCACACCTACCACACAGGTGAACTTAGGGAGATAAGGACCACAGTAGACATGTTATCCAAATAGAAGGTTCCAGTGTCAATGCCTGATCGTTCTCCCTTACCCAATCTGACGGACCTAAAGAGTTCCGTCGGAGAGAGAAGGGAAAACGATCAGATTTTCACACCAGACTAGAGGGACCAGAGGAATGACTGTGCACTGTGTGTGAATGTTTTCACTCACAATTGAGACCCTATCAACCGTATCTACTGAACTCAACTAAACACTACTCTGTGGCCTCTTTTCTTACCCATGGTGCCGTGGGCTCCGGCAGCCAGGTTGTGGGAGAGCTGTGATAGGTCAGGGTCATCCTCCTCAAGGTCATTGAGGCTGTAGACGTGTTGGAGGTCGATCTCCAGCTCCCGGAAGTCTTTGGTGAGGACCCCCGGGCGAGGATGCAGGATACCACCCAGGTTGGGCTTGGCCAGCTGCTGCCAGTGGTGCAGGGTCACTGAGCCTGGGGTGGAGAGGAAGGGCGATATATGTTGGGAATAACACATTTATTTATTTATGTAATAACCTGTATTTCTCTAATAATGCATATTTTTCATATTGAAAGAAGGAAACAATTGTAAAGAGTGTCTATTTTCAGCTTTCAGAGTTTATCATATTTATCATCATTTGTCATAGTTTCACTTGTAATTGAGTCTAGAAACCTTAGGCAAGTTACCGTAAAACTAACAGTCGAGTTACCACACACCTAATATCTCAGCTAAGAACACACACAGGGTCTCCCCGTCCCTCCTCACCTTCCAAGGGCTTGACAATCTGCAGGCGATCGGGTAGGTAGGAGCGTGAGCCCCCCGATCCAGCCGAGGAGTGCAATGAGCTGCCATTGGAGTAGTTGGTGCTTGTCGACGCCCCCGAGCTGGACACCAGGCTGTCGTTGGGCGTAAGGAACCCACTGGAGCCCAGCTCGCCCACCTCCTCACCCTCCTCGCTGCACCCCTGACAGGCGGTGGCCAGGGCGCGGAGTTTGCGTTCACGCTCCACCTCAAAGAAGGGGCGCTCTGAGGCATGGCTCTGCTGGCGGTCAGATAAACAGCGGAGCGCGGCCGCAAGGTCCTGGCCTCCAGGCATGCCCGGCATACCCAGACGCTTACGGCCAATCACACTGAGATCAGACAGAAATAAAGGCAGGTTAATGATATACTGTACACTGTTGATGCACTAACACTCAGAGTAGAGGAGGTAGAATAGGTTTGGAATACAAATGCACTGCTGTTATTAGTACACATAGACCAGAGAAATGGAAGCTGTATGTTTGAACATGTATGAAGGACAGTCCATTAATATACTATGGAAAAGCATTTCACTGTTAGTCTACGCCTGTTGTCTGCGAAGCATGTGACATATACAAATCAATTTGATTTGAAAAGTAAATACTCTGTGTGTCTGATGTCTGTAGACTCTCTATGAGAGTTCATGTAATTCACACATATACCCATAAATACCCATGTACACCACCGGTCAAACGTTTTTAGAACACCTACTCATGCAAGGTTTTAAAAAATGTTTTATTACTATTTTCTACATTGTAGAATAATAGTGAAAACATCAAAACTATGAAATAACACACATGGAATTATGAAGTAAACAAAAAAGTGTTAAACAAATCAAAATATATTTGAGATTTTAGATTCTTCAAACTAGCCACCCTTTGCCTTGATGACAGCTTTGCACACTCTTGGCATTCTCTCAACCAGTTTCACCTGGTTCACCTGGACTCATCCTAAAGCATCTCAATTTGGTTCAGGTCGGGGGATTGTGGAGGCCAGGTCATCTGATTCAGCACTCCATCACTCTCCTTCTTGGTAAAATGGCCCTTAAACGGCCTGGAGGTGTGTTGGGTCATTGTGCTGTTGAAAAACAAATGATAGTCCCACTAAGCCCAAACTAGATGGGATGGCGTATCGCTGAAGAATGCAGTGGTTGTCACACCCTGATCTGTTTCACCTGTCTTTGTGCTTGTCTCCACCCCCCCTCCAGGTGCCGCCCATCTTCCCCATTATCCCCTGTGTATTTACACCTGTGTTCTCTGTGTCTGTTGCCAGTTCGTTTTGTTTGTGAAACCTACCAGCATTTGTTCCCCTGCTCTTGTCTGTTTCTTGCTCCTGTTTTCTAGTCCTTCCCGGTTTTGACCATTCTGCCTGCCTTGACCCTGAGCCTGCCTGCCGTTCTGTACCTTACTGGATTATTGACCCTTGCCTGCCCTGACCCTGAGACTGTCTGCCATTCTGGACCTTTGCACCCTCTCTGTATTTTTGACCCCTGCCTTTCTTTGACCTGTCGTTTGCCTGCCCCTGTTTCAGAAATAAACTTTTGTTTTCTTCGACACCGTCTGCATCTGGGTCATACCTGAAACGTGATAGTGGTAGCCATGCTGGTTAAGTGTGACTTGAAAGAACCCCCTGTCAAGGGAGTTCGTTATAATAAGTGGACCAAAGCGCAGCGTGATCTGGGTTCCACACCTTTTTATTACTAAGTGAAACTCACAGCAAAACAATACATCTCAAACTAAATGTGAAGCTAACAAAAGTGCTAACAGGCAACTATCCATAGTCAAGATCCCACAAAGCACAAAGGGGAAATGGCTGCCTAAATATGATATCCAATCAGAGACGACGATAAACAGCTGCCTCTGATTGGGACAACAGATGTATAAATCACCTAGATAACCCACCCTAGTCACACCCCGACCTAACTAACATAGAGAATAAAAAACTCTATGGTCAGGGAGTGACACCCCACACCATAACACCTCCTCCTCCATGCTTTACGGTGAGAAATACACATAAAGAGATCATCTGTATACCCACACTGCGTCTCAGAAAGACACTGCGGTTGGAACAAAAAATCTCCAATTTGGACAATAGACCAAAGGACAGATTTCCACCAGTCTAATGTCCATTGCTCGTGTTTCTTGGCCCAAGCAAGTCTCTTCTTATTATTGGTGTCCTTTAGTAGTGGTTTCTTTGCATCAATTCGACCATGAAGGCCTGATTCACACAGTCTCCTCTGAACAGTTGATGTTGAGAGGTGTATGTTACTTGAAATTTGAAGCATTTATTTGGGCTGCAATTTTTGAGGCTGGTAACTCTACTGAACCTATCCTCTGCAGCAGAGGTAACTCTGGGTCTTCCATTCCTGTGCCGGTCCGCATGAAAGCCAGTTTCATCATAGCGCTTGGTGGTTTTTGCGACTGGACTTGAATTAACTTTCAAAGTTCTTGACATTTTCCGGATTGACTGACCTTCATGTCTTAATTAAAGTAATGATGGACTGTCGTTTCTCTTTACTTATTTTTTATTTTATTTTACCTTTATTTAACTAGGCAAGTCAGTTAAGAACAAATTCTTATTTTCAATGACGGCCTAGGAACAGTGGGTTAACTGCCTGTTTAGGGGCAGTTTGAGCTGTTCTTGCCATAATATGGACTTGGTCTTGGACTTGGTCTTTTACCAAATAGCGCTATCTTGTGTATATCACACCTACCATGTCACAACACAACTGATTGGCTCAAACACATTAAGAAGGAAAGAAATTCCACAAATAAACTTTTAAGAAGGCACACCTATTATTTGAAATGCATTCCAGGTGACTACCTCATGAAACTGGTTAAGAGAATGCCAAGAGTGTGCAAAGCTGTCATCAAGGCAAAGGGTGGCTATTTGAAGAATCTCAAATAGAAAATATATATTTGACTTGTTTAACAAATTTTTTGGTTACTACATGATTCCATATGTGTTACTGAATAGTTTTGATGTCTTCACTATTATTCTACGATGTTGAAAACACTAAAAATAAAGAAAAACCCTTGAATGAGTAGGTGTTCTAAAACCCTTGACCGGTAGTTGCCAGTCTGTTGCCAGTCTCACCTGTTGTCCTCAGTGTGTGCCACCTCTGCCAGTCTCGACACGGCACTAGGTGGTTTGTCCTCCAAGGTGAGGCTGGCGCTGTCTGAGCCGTAGTAGCTGGTACGAGGGGTGGAGGCGCAGCTGGAGAGCAGCGACACAGGGCTGGAGCCGGGCACCTGGCCGGGGGAGTGGCACCGCGAACGCAGCCTTGACGCTTGTTTCACCACCTTCACAGTCTCAAACACGCGCCACGGGTGGTTCCTTTGGCAACCATAGATAAACCATATAGATTAGGGATGGTGACAAAATGCCCGGTAGCAAGTCTAACATTTATGTTTACGTCAGTGTAATTCTGCTTGAATATTCGATCTTCTGTAGTGTAATTCTGGAAACATTTTAAACGTTGTATTTGACTTACTCTATATTTTTCATGAACAGATGTGCTTTGTTATGTCACGCTGTCTTTGTTCAATCAAACACACTTGGTAACAACTTCACCTCTGGCACATAACTGACATACCGGTATTGTCATTCAACTGAGCTTAACAGGTTGGAAAAAGCACACTGTCACCGGTGTTTTATGTTTTCACAGTGACATCCTCACTCACTTGTACTCGGTAGGAGCGGGGACGTCCAGGCCCTTGCGGAAGGTGCCCTCAATCTCCGCTGCCAGGGAGTCCATGGGGAACACGGCTGATAGGGCGCTGTAGCGCTGCACCGTGCTGTTGGGCAGGCTCTTGTTGCGCAGGTTCTTAATGTCCTCTCTGGCCTCCCGTAGCATGTCCTCACACTCCGAGTACTTGTCCTGCAGGTAGTTTAGCTGCAGCCGGGGAGTGCCAGAATGTCAGTTACATACACACTTCTACTGCGGTTATGTACAAGCTTGCCTTGAGGGACAGATCTAGGATCAGCTTAGCCTCCCCCAAATCAATGCATTAACAATTAACAAAACCGACCTTAGATCCGTGTTAAAGAGCAACTTTATCCTACTAGTTATAGATAGCTCATTGGAGGGTAATGAGTTGTGGATTGTGGGGAGAGTGTTGAGGGCGTGTCTTACCTCTGATTTGAGCTGTGATTGGCTCTCCCGCGAGGCACTCAGGTGCTGGGTCAGCTCTTCATTGTCAGTGGTGAGCTAGAAGAACAGAGTGGAGAGTTAATACCATGATCGCATCAGTGATACTGTATACCAACTTAATACTGTAGATACCAACTTAAGTGCACGCGTAAATATTTAATGTACTCCATTATAGAAGCATTCGGTGTGGGTGAGTCTTAAGTCTCTTTGTCCTTGTGGAACCTCAAGGCATGAGAGTGCCATGTCAACTCCATGTGTTTTTGTGTCCGTGCACTGCATGCTTGTGTGTGTGTGTGTGGGTATCTATTTAGGTGTGTGTATGCGTTTGCCTCGTTGTGTCTGTGATCCCTCACCGCTTTGCAGCGTGCCTGCAGGTCGACTATTTGCGCGAGCAGGGAGCTGATCTCCTCCTGCTGCCGGAGAGTGTCCTCCACCTTACGGGCCAACTCATCAGACAGGTCCACCACCTGCTTATTCACAGAGGCTGGGAGGGGGGGGGTAGAACAAAAAGATTGAGGGAGAGAAGACGAGAGAGAGAGGAAAAAGAGGAACGATCGAGACGGAGAGGGTTAGTATGAGTACACAGTACGAACACATACTGTTTTCACTGTATTCACCCACTCACCAATTACCTCTCCCCTCAGGAACACAGTAATACCGTATACATGAACAAATATGTATAGTATTACACTGTAGTACTTTGTAGTATACTCACTGAGTTCCTCCACACACACCATCATCAGCTCCTGCTCTTGTTCCTCATAGTTAGCGGTCTCTGACGTCAGTTCATTGGCCTGTGGAGTGACAACATCGATGGCATTAGCATGAACAAGTTTCCAATCCACTTCAATGACTTCAGGTATTTGGAAGTAGTCAGTGTTGCACACCTCACAGCGCAGTTTGAGGTTCTCCTCCTCCAGACCTTTGAGTTTCTGCTGTATGAAGTCATAATTGACAAAGTTACTGAGGGAGTTAGACGACTCGTTCCTCTTCATTCTGAAAACCAGGAGAGAGGGAGAAGGCGGTCAGAATTTAAGTCTTACGATGTGTATGTGTACCCTGCAGTGTATGTGTGTGCGCGTGTACTCACAGTGTGTGTGAGTCGGAGGCGTTCTCGATCTCCTCTGTGCTGGCGTACAAGTGGAGCAGGTCGTCTCTCATGGAGAGCTCATGTCGCAGCTGGGCTATCTGGTCAATGGGAACCAGGAAGTAGGAACCAGGGTCAGAGTACTTAACTAGGATCTATCATGTACATTGATCGCCATTCCTGGTCTGGGCGAGAGTTACCGGGTGCGCAGGCTTTTGATCCTGCCTAGCATTAATGCAATGATTCAAGTGATACAAGGTGTGATACCAGCTGTGTTAATCCCAGGCTGGAACAAAAGACTACATACACTGTAAATTTCATATTCCAGGACCAAAATAAGTGTGTATTTTCTCTCGCTAAATGCTATATGCTCCAGTACTACTGTATTCTGTCTGTAATAGGTGAGATATATCAAAGTAGGGCTACAGTGATGGTCTCATACCTCTTCTGTAGCGATCTCCAGCTGTTCGTCCATTAACTCATTCCGTGCCGTTAGATCCCGATTCTGCTTGAGCAGTGATTGGCCGATCCGGGCCGCCAACTCGAGGTCCCGCTCTTTCTGCCAGACGACAAAACGGTTCGATGTTCTTCATTCTGTGATCTAGTTACAGTCTAGTTTCTAGCAGAAGACCTGTTTACCATTCTAGCAACACGCTTACGGCTGATGACTATCGTGACTTGCTCAAAATGTATAATATACCCAGTTGCACATTATTCAATACAACTTCATTCGTCCCCGGGGGGGGGGGGGCGATTAAGGGTTTTACGTATGAAAACAATCCCGTTATATTTACTTACCTCTTCCAGTAGGTGGGTGACAGCCTCGATGTCATGGTACGTCTTAGTGACCTGGCCCACTCTCTCTGAACACAGCACTGTAGGGGGGAGATGGGGAATGGAGGGAGAAAAGAAAAATACCTGGTTAATATATAGTTCACTGGAAAGTAGGAGAGGGCCATTGGACAGTGAATTATTCGGACAGTATAGAGACAGTAACTTTCTGGTTCGAGACTTAATTGGTCACGGGAGCTAAGATCATTTCTGGCGTACACGGACTACACCATTCAGTTCATTTGACCACGATATCGGGAAATAAAACTCTTGACAGGTAAAAGCTAACTGCCCAGGGGACCAGGTCATCATTGTCCCGCAACCATGTCCTCTCTTATCCCCTCTCTTTCTGTGAATGACTCACGGTCAACAGCAGTTGGAAGGCAACAGACCGGGGCGCTGACCACAACATTACCACGTAGCCAAGTCAGTCAGAGCTTATCCTCTTAGCCTGATCCTCATTACAGGGATAAGACCCATCTCTCTCTTCCCCTCTGATATAAATACACCTCAGCACAAGCTGCTGTAGGACACTGTAATGAGGACAGTTAACCCCCAGTAGGAAGTTAGGCTGGATATCTATGGCAGTGATTCTAGAGCGGTCTGGTTATAAACAGGTCAGTTAGATTACTGGTTGGTGAATGGACACTGCGACCCTGTTCAGAACTGATGGGGTGGGTGAATAGTGTTCAACCTGTTTGGAAGCCGAGCCATCATGGAGTTACAGTTGATGTTTTGTTCATCATAGTAACCATTCCGGTGACCTAAAGAAGTGGGACCCATGGTTTCTGTGCAAGGCCTCATCTCCATATAATCCAAAGATATGTTTCTATCCCGACCAGCCGGGACTATTTTCATCAGCATACATCCTGCAGACGTAGTCTCAGGTACATACAGTAACATACCCCTATGTTCAAATCAGCCACTCAGACCTCCCTTTGATCAAAATCCTGGCTGGCACCAAGGAGATTGTACAGTAGATTCAAATAATTAAAGTGAGGGGCAGCATTTGGCTGAAAACGGGGTGACTGTGTAACAGTATCCAATTATCTAATGGAATGAAATGGTCCTGGGCCGGATCTACTGTGTGCCTACAGTCATTAATCCCTTGAACCCTTTAAGAAAATAGTGTGTGTCCTTCTTCAGAGGTGATGGGGGGGTGGGGGGTCTGCAGCGTGGAAAAAAAGAGATATAGGGAGAGAAATAGAGAAGGAGAGAAACAGAGAATTAAATTAAAAAGGAGAAAGGGGGAAAGAAAGAGTGAGAGAGAAAGAGAAATAACATCTTGTTCTAGGATACAGAGACCGGTCCACAGAAGCGGGTGGTGGTTGAGTTGGATCCAACTGCTTCCCGCAGCACTGGGCACGGGCACTAGCAGACTGCAGCTACAGTGCCAACTTAACCCCTGCAACAGACAGAGCTGCTACTTATGCACCAAAAGAAGTGCCAATACATTGCAGTAAAAGTATCAATGGTAGAGCAGAGCAAGAGTGTCCAGTTTTCAATAACTAACTGGGATGGGCTAACTGCTAATGTTCCCATCTGGAATTACAATTAAAATAGCTTCCTCCATAGAACAAAAAGGCACACATTTTCTAATATGGCTAGGCCTACTTCAATTAAAGTAGCTTCCTAGAACAAAGACTCATTATAAAATCAGGTCACTACAATTGAAATGGCTCTATCCATGTAACAATTCCTAATTGTACTATTATCAAAATAGCTTTTGTTCTATGGGTGAATCTAACAAGCTAACTGGCTAACGTCCTGCAAATCCGATGGTTGCATGGTAATTTACTGGGAGTACATACCTATGCTAATGCTAAATCCCCATTTAGCTTCCCCAATAGCTTCTCAATCTTTACAACCTCAAGTTATCCTTTTTGTAATCAGGCAACAAAAAAAACATTATAGACTGGACTACTTTCCAGACAAGAAAAAGGTATTTAAATACAGACACACTGCAGACAGAACATTGCGTTGGACTATCGAGAAGAACTAAATGCTGAATTTGTATCAAGCTGTCAACTTATTTTCTTAATTTATTTTTCACAGTGCCAAGCTTGATCGATTTCTTTGGAAAGAAAATGTTTCTAGAATGATGTCGGAGAGGACTCTCCCTTTAAAAGCTATGCCACAGTACAGTACAGTTGACTGTGTGTGCAATACATAAAAAAGGCTTACTTTATTGCCGTCTAAGACCACGCTACAGATGGTCTCATGGGGGCTCTTTGACTGAGGGATTTCCTAGCTGACTGTACCCTAACCAAGAGGGTTGAGAGTAGATCCTGTACAGTACATAGGAGCCTACGGAATTAACAGGGATCCATAGGGATCAAACCCACAAGCTCAACTCTGTCCTCTGTCAGTCTGATTCTCGCATCCCTACAGACATTATCATAAGCCTTTCTACCGATCTTCTTGGAACGCCCATTCTGAGGTATTAGGCTACTAATACAAGGCAGGCCATTGTACCTGCACGTGACATCACAATACCTCCGTCTTCCTGCCCTGATCCATTTAGCTGTGTGGTGCAGGGGTCAGGGAGAAAGAGACAGCCAGTACACCAATGTCCTGCCTAGTGGGTCATTGAGGCCTACTATGAGTGCTTTAAGGCAGAATGGCAGTAAAGAGCCAGTGAATCTCAAGATTGAACTTGGGTCTATAAACAATAAATCCCAATTGACTATTTGGTATGAAATATTAGTCCTAGACAAATATATCCAGCCTCTAGCGCTACATAATTTATGATTACAGCATTAGCCTAGTTAATTCCATGTAATACTAAA
The DNA here is from genome assembly GCF_002021735.2 of Oncorhynchus kisutch. Classification (NCBI taxonomy): domain Eukaryota; kingdom Metazoa; phylum Chordata; class Actinopteri; order Salmoniformes; family Salmonidae; genus Oncorhynchus; species Oncorhynchus kisutch. The sequence goes on from NC_034193.2 coordinate 43,506,974, forward strand.
TGATGACAAGGGAGATGATAAATCATCATTTGTGGCATAAACTGCACCCAGGTTAAAGTTTCTGTCTGTCTGTGGTGTAGGCAGCCCGGATTACATCATCGTCAAATCATCAAATCCTTTGCGTCAAATCCCTTGAGTAGCAGTGCCTACAGATTACAGCTGTACTGTATTTGTGTAATGAAATATTATAATTCATCCAATTTTATTTAGCCATTGTGTAAGAGTCATCTATAGCCAGAGATTTTCTAGAAAAGTCTGTTCGTTTTCTGGGTCTGTGCCAGCATCTATGCCAGTGTCGCAGTACTGACAGAAAAGGTGCCAGCCAGCACGCAGCCCGTTCAGACAAAGGACCAAATGGAGGCCGAAAAGAAAGACATTCTCTAGCTGAAATAGGTCGCTTCTTAGCAACTATATATCTGTGTGTCAAAGCAGTGTGCCCCTTTAATCTGCAAGTTAAACCCTTGATAGTGACATGATAGGGTACAATCATTTCTGATTTACATTGCAAAGAATATAGAATATAAACTATTCTGAGGTAGAATGAATAATCTGCCGTATTCTTATTTCATATACTCAGTATTATACTATAGTAGTATCACTATTATACACTCGGTGGCCAGATTATTTGGTACACCCATCTAGTACTGAGTTGGACCCCCTTTGCCTCCAGAACAGCCTGAATTATTTGGGGCATGGACATGTTGCTCAATTGGTATCAACGGAGCTAACGTGCACCAGGAAAACCTTCCCCACACCATTACACCACCAGCCTGTACTATTGACACCAGGCAGGATGAGGTCTTCTTGTTTTTACCTGAACGGAATGGAACCCGATGTGGTCGTCTGCTGCAATAGCCCATGCCCGACAAGGACCGACGAGTTGTGTATTCCAAGATACTGGATCCGGCGCGCCTGGCACCGACGATCATACCACGCTCAAAGTGTCTTAGGTCACTCGTTTTGCCCATTCTAACATTCAATCGAACAGTAACTGAATGTCTCGATGCCTGCTTTATATAGCAAACCACGGCCACGTGACTCACTGTCTGTAGGAGAGAACCATTTTTGTGAATGTACCTAATAAAACTGGCCACTCACTGAGTGTATATTATACTGTAACCCAGCATATGGAGTATTGCTAGAGGTACTGAGTGAAGACAATTAACTAGGATGTGAATCTAGGGCATCATCATGATACCTGCCACATTGAAGGACCATAACAAAACAGCATGGTTGGGACCAGCTTATCATTTCACCAATTTAGGGTTTGAATTGAAAATTCTATTAAATGCCCACTGAAACAATTATAGACAATTACCCAATTCAAACACGAGGGGGGTCGGTTCAATTTCTTAATTCAATGTAGTTAAGATGATATGATAGATCCCACCTTTACGAAACATCGTTCTCATCAGGGCAAATGGACAGTACGAGAACATCCCCACTGGGCAAAAACTGGTTGAGTCAACGTTTTTCCCCGCAATTCCAACCACAAACAAATCTATGTGATGACATTGAATCAACGTGGAAAATGAATTGGATTTGCAAAAAGTCATCAGCGTAAGGGCATTTAGACACCCAACCTTTAACATAAATCCAATAACGTGAAATGTCGTAATTTTCATTTCACGTTGAATTCACGTTAGTTAACAACTCAACCAAAAGGCAAATCAAAACTAGACGTTGAACTGACATCTGTGCCCAGTGGGTAGCCAGTATCTCCGTGTTTTTGACCTTCATATTGAGTCCTAAAAGTCCACACAAACCTTTTCCGGCCAGTTTGTCTACTGCAGCCCAAAGTCAATGACACTCAAAAGGCACAGAGACAATACACCACAGAAAACACCGCAGCTGCTGACGGAAAACAACACAAACTGCTGCTAAGAACACACACTGTGGCACAGTGACCTTCACACTCAATGGGGAGGACTGCAAGCTCAGTATACCTGGCAGCCGTGTTCACTGGAGGGAAGTTATACACTTGGCATGTGTGACTTCAATGACTCAAAAGTAGAGACAAAGATCAGGCTTTCGGATATTCATATACACACATGTGCAGCCAGTCAATAACCTAACCACGTGTTACAGTACGTGAATGAAATCACAGCAGAACGAACCATTCATACAACAACGAATCCATGCACCTTCCCAGCCATACCATCACTCACTTAGCTTGACTGTAAGCTGCACAGACTCGACAGTACGTTTAAAGCGCAGCAACGCTGCCAACAAGACAGATGTATGGCTGCAGAATCACCCTGATCGCCTGCAACTCCCCCCCCCCTCTCTCAACCTCCTCCATTGCTCCCTCGATCCTTGCTCCTCTCTCAATCCCTCTTCTCTCTGTCCATCTCTCATCCTCCCTTTACTCCCTCACCTTGCATCAGTTCCCTGCACAGACTCTCTTTGCTGTGTGGCTTTCCTCCCTCCTCCACCTCCTCTTCTTCCTCCTCCTCCTGGCTCCCGTGGCCACTCTCCTTCTCTTCCTCCTCCTCGGAAGCAGAGGAACTCCACACCTCCATGGTGACCGGACAGAAGCCCTCTTCCATCCCTCCTTCTGTTATATTTCTCTATTTATTCTTGTTCTTCTGTTCCCTGCTTCAGCTCTACGCCCATCCCAATAAACCGATGCTCTGTTGCGTGTCCAAAACAGTATCCTCCTCCGTGTGTCCCTGTGACTGTGTGGGCGTGTGTTACGTGTGTGAGAGGAGACTGAGCTGTCCTTAGTATTAATACGTAATCCCTCTGACTGGGAGGTCCATCTGTCGTTACCCTCCTGTTTATATCAACCTGGCCACACTGGACTGTGGGAGCACAGAAAGAGGAGGAGGGGTGTCGGAGGTAGCGTGAGACCAAAACAACGCATAAAAGCTCAAATAGATCATACCTAACTTTGCCTAAGAACTATACATATAGAAATGCAAGGCTTTAATATAAAACTCAATTCCAATTATAATCTGGTTTAGCAAGAGAATGCACTTAGTCCCTGCACCCCCGTGAAGCAGAATAAGATGGTACGTTCCAGCTAAGGCCATGACTGTTGTCTCCCTGCACACATAATATTGGTGCAGACTGAGCCACACCCCCTTCTAGAGGAAGAGGAATGCAACACTGACACTGTACACACAGACTGAGATTGTAAAACAACTGTTGATGTTTGTGTGGACTGTTGCTGTTTGTGTGGAGAGAGGGGAGGTGTCTGAGAGGGAAAGTGATATATGAATTGATGTCAAGCTGGGTTTTCAGCAGGGCCTCTCGATTTACTCTTTAGTGTATTAGCACTGCACAATCCTCGCATGCACAGTAAAATAATGCAAACACACTAGTTCCTCAATTCTCAATGCAAATACACTTGATGAATGTATACACATGAACTGCGAACGTACAAACTGGAGAGATGCCCATTGTTTTCATGTTTTCCAATTAATGGTCTGTATTGACGGAGTTCAAATAAAGTTATCCCAAAGTACAGGCTGCTTATTTCACATCAACTGATATGTCAAAACAATATATCAGATATATGCCAGGTATGCTTTATTGACATATAACAACTTAGTATAGAGAAAAACACACCCCTGAAGTCTAGCCTTCATCACCACCATCATCATCATCACTTCATCCACCCAGTGCCCCCTCCCTGTTGCTACCCTGGCACGCAAGTGTCCTCTCCAAATCAAATATTAACCTCCCCTTCATAAATGTTTCACCCGCAGACGCCTTCCTTCTGGTCGAGTGCGGCAGGCAAGGGGCGGCTGGGACACAATTTTCACCGTCTCCCCCTTCTCTTTTCCTTCCTCTCTTTTACGCCCCCCTATCCCGTTTCATCCCTCCATCCACGTCGCGTTCCTACTAGGGTTGTTTAGCGAGCGCCCCTCGCAACGCCAGGACAAAAACGGAGGCTGCCAGCTCCCTGAAAATACCAGCCCAGCCCATCCAATACAATTGGACTTCCAAACCTAGCTGATTAATTCAGTTAACAGAAACAGGTCGCTGCTACAATAGGATTTGTTGAGTCACAGTATTAGAAAGACAATGGAAAGTTAGATTAAGCTATGGCCAAGATGGCTAAAGAAGGCTACAGTACAGAATACACAGTGTCAGGCCAGTGTCAGGCCCTTTGTCTCCAATAAAAAGTGCAGCAACACAAAGCTCATTAAAACCTGTGTAGTAGTAAAGTTGGGAAACATTTCCCTCACAACATCTATCTCAAACCTGACGTTTTTGCAAAGGCATGACATAACAGCACTAAGCAGTCATAATTAGCTGACTAATTTGACACAGTCATGACTATGTTAACCTAGCCATTGTTTTGTTTTTTCATCGAATATTTAAAACATACAATATACTCGCAGTGAAGCCGCTCAACAACTACATCACATTAGTCAATTAACAGACTCCCATCAAAAGAGACACACAGAAGCAACCAGGGTCAACGCCCTGCTCAAGGGCATGTCGACAGATCTCCCACAAGGTCAAAAACGAGGACCTGAACCAGTGATCCGTCAGCCACCACTCCCCCCCCCCCACCCCCACACACACACAGTTCCCCAAGTGCTGCCCCTCAACCATCCGAGACCCCCCACACACTCCACCCCAGCCTAGCCATTGTTAGTGTGCATAAAAATAGCACTGCAAGCAACCTGACAATCTTATATTGACATAAAAATGATGTCACTTATGTAATATCATGCTAATAACAGTGGAAGGATCAAGAAAAGTGTTACCAAGAGCTGCTACACTAATTCAAGGACAAATCCGTTCTGCCTCCGCAGATATGGAGAAAAACATAAGTTCCTAATCAATATTGACACAAGAAACCACTTTGCACTGATATCACCTCCTTTGCAATCAACCAATGGAAAGAACACACCCCTTAGAGGTCAATGGCCAAATAGTTTTATGGGCGCCTATGGTTTACGTGGAATCACAGTCAGAGCAAAACAACACCGTAAGCTCGGTATCACTGATCAAATAAAGAGCGATTGAGCCAGTGTAAAGTACACTACGAAGTGATCACATAGCTAGATACGCATTGATCAACAACGATATATGAAGAGTGGAATCAGTCCCGTTCTGCTCTTTGAAGTGGTCAGCCGTCTTTGAAGTGGTCAAAAGTAGTGCACTACACAGGGAATAGGATGCCATTTCAGAGAGGCGGGGGAAAAAAGAAGTCAGGAGACAGAAGGTGCATGAAAGAGCAGGAAATAACAGAGAAAAGTGAGTAAGAGAAACACACTGAATTGCTATAAAAGGAGGCAGCTAGAGGAGGGTAGAAAGTGAGAGACGCAGTGAATGGGTCAACCCACAGATGGCACAGGGAGCAAAAGCAGGAGGGAGGGAACAGATTTAGATCAGAACAGGTGTGCTCCAAGGTAGATTGCCAGAAGAAGGACAACCAAATAAGAGATGTACAGAGGTTTAGGGCACGTGCCGCGGGCTAAGAAGCTAATGTCAACACGGGACCAGCTTTAAGGCACAGCTGTGTGTCGGCCGACTGGCTGTGTACCAGTCTGACCTGTGCTCTGCAAAGAAGACGGAGTGAAAGGAGGGTACAGCCTATCCTGCCTTATGAAGGAGTAAGCCATTCAATCCTATGGGGACATCGCGACTCTGGCACTGACTGTACCCCCAGTCCAAAGCAGCTTGAATGACAGGAGAGTACAGTCTATCCTACCTTATGGGGGATTATTCTCACTATTTTATTGAAATCTGGCAACCCTAGTATCCCTGGCACTGTACCCCCAGTTACGATCACCTTGAATGAGAGAGTACAGTCTATCCTGCCTTATGGGGGATTATTCTCACTATCTTATTGGAATCTGGAAACCCTAGTATCCCTGGCACTGTACCCCCAGTTACGATCACCTTGAATGAAATGAGAGTAGTCTATCCTGCCTTATGGGGGATTATTCTCACTATCTTATTGGAATCTGGCAACCCTAGTATCCCTGGCACTGTACCCCCAGTTACGATCACCTTGAATGAAATGAGAGTAGTCGATCCTGCTTTATGGGGGATTATTCTCACTATCTTATTGGAATCTGGCAACCCTAGTATCCCTGGCACTGTACCCCCAGTTACGATTGGCTTGAGTGAAGGAGAGTACAGTCTATCCTGTCTTACATTCAATCTTATGGGAACCTACCTGGCAACGTACCCCTAGTCACGATCGGCTTGAATGTAGGGCCGGGACAAAACCTGTCTCGCGATACTCGTTAGTATCTAGTATCTCGGCAAGGAAACAAAACACAGAGCGGATTTAACTTATTTAGGAAAACAGTCCTAATGTTGGAAACAAACATCATTATGGTGTCATCCAGTGTCACATGTATTTATTTTCCAAGCTATAGCACAATATTTTACATACAGCAGGTTTTTAAATATTGCAATACTGGTATCGTCCCAGCTCTACTTTAGTGAAAGGACGGTATAGCCTATCCTGCCTAATGGGGGAGTTAGCCATGCAATCCTATGGAAACCTGGCAACCCTAATACTGCACTGATGAGGTCAGAAGTTGAAAATGTTTAACTAACACTAAAGGTTAACACCAATTCAGACTTCTGTGCCAATGTGAAACGAATGTCAACACGTGAAATCCGGTCGATGTGCCCAACTCAAGCTCTGTATGCTTTCCTAATAACATAGACCGCATCAGATACAAGAAAATGCCATCTTTGATGATATCATAATGTCAGACAAGACTGGCATATCGCCTGTTTAGCCGGCGCCCACTTGTTTTGTTTTGCAAATGCATGGCAACGTATATTTTTATTTACAACCTGGCCAAAATGTTCAACCAATCTTAAACGTCCGTCTCTATTTGAGACCTCCGACTTTCACACTAATTAATAACCTCTTCGGGATGACTCTCTAAAGATTACACCAAAGGCCAGAAATACACACAGCAAATCCAATCTCTGCGCGTTCAACCTGTCACCTTTCTTACACCTCTCTGCTCTCGACTATGCTCACAAAGATATCTTTCAAATATGCACTACTGGTGGGTGGCTAAGACGACCAAGTCCTACACAGTGACGAGAGTACGGTCAGTGTCGCCGTGACGTCTGAAGAGCAGTCAGTGCTCAGGGTCAAGCCCTTTGTAAAAGGCTACTGTTAAAGTCAGTTCAAAACTGGAGGTGCAGAAGGAAACTGATTACAGCTAAGAGGCTAATCGGTTTATTGGCATTTGGCATCTGTGGCCCCAAGCATCAAGGGAAGGGATGTGGCTAGAGGATATGACACCTCCCCTAAAGTCACCAGAGGGAGGAGGGGGAGGAGCTTATGTTAGCTCCTCTACTAAACAGACCATATATACATGTGTGTACTACTGTACTGTACTGATAAATGGAGATTCTGATATTATAGTGTCCCGTTAAGGTGATTATGACAAGTGGAGTAGCATTGTAACAGTCGGCAGCACGATCATGTTCAGTGCTGGATTTGGGTAAACTCAGTGTTTGTTACGTTAGATTGAGGGATACAGTATGCAGGCTTCCATGTACCGAATCAATTGTTTCTCCATAGAATCAGACGATCTTGTGACTATGATCAATTTCACCCATATCTGTCTCCAGCTCATATTTGAGCATTTACCTCTATAACATTACCCCATTAAAACAATCACAATATTGTTGCAATAACATTCACAAATCTCATTAGATTTGTTTTTCCACATCTACGTAGGGGAGTCAAGCGAAAACACTTTGTTGAAAGGACAATTGAAACAGATATCATCTTCAGACAGACCTTAACTCGGGATTCTGCGTCAGACCGATAGGAAGAATGTTCACCTCAGATATAGAGTTTCTTGATAAACTAGCAGGAGTTTACCATGGTTGTTATATACGGTACTTCCTGTTGGCAACGTGCCGCCAACCAAGCCCTTTGGACCCATTCCACCCCATCTAACTCCAATCATTTAGTCACCGCTCCTGTGTGGTTCTATTATGAGTGTGCTTTTCAAGTGTGACTTAAACACACCAGGATAAATTGGTACAATATCAGATATATTATTGCGGGACATATTGCTACATTCACAATCAATGTCTTCACTTGTGGACACTGCTAAATCATTTCTCTGTGTTGAGATGTCTTGTTTCTTCCAATTGTGTTTGTCTCACAGGCAAGGAGTCAGACCACAAGCTCTTCAGATCCACACCATATGGATGACCTGATAATGGCAAAAGAGAGAGAGATTATCCCATCATTGTTGTACTATAAAGCCTAGTGATTAAAGGATATGTGTAATCTGTGTACAAGTTTCCATTGACCAATTCCAAAGCATATGTGAGGGGTCAATTCACAGTAGGACTTTAAGATGGAATTGCTGTATGCTAAAACATTGACGATAAAACACTAGTGGGCTGTTCAATTCCGGTCCTGGAGTGCCGAAACATTATTTTTTATTTTGTTCAACTTGGTAGTTAATTGCACTCACTTGGTGTCCCTGGTCTGAATTAGTCCCTAATTAGAAAGAGAGGACGCAAAACAGAAGTGTTTTCGGCCCTACAGGAATAGCCCTGCGGCATTCAGTGCATATTCAACCGAGGTTGTGTATTGACTTCATTTGGTGCTGAATGCTGCAGGTACAGTACATCAAGTTGAGTATTTTTAAGCATCAGTTCCCGTAAGGCCTGAAAGTAGAACTAATATCTTCCCGGTACGGGACCTCCTATATGTGCATGCATTTGCACGTGTCCCCCAAAAAATGTATGGGCCTAAACATAGAATCCCAATCAATTTAAAATGATCTTTGTGGGCCGAGTCATAAAGATTTGTAATTTAACTTGAAAAATGTACGACCTTTTATTGTGGCATAAACACAACCAGTCATGATGTTTTGATCTGATTGTCAAACAATGACTTCAAAGGCTGGAGAAAGAAATCATAAAGCCACGGGACTATTTTGTATTTTTTACGAGGCATAAAAACTAAACATGGTGTCGGGTGCATTTTTCTGGCATGGTAACTCTTATTACTTGTAAAATCTATGCCAAGGCACATTGTAAAGAAATGGTTTGCCTCTTGGGTTTCCAACGGGGTTGGGCCCAGCACCTGACTCACACAATTGTTCAGTAACATTGATTTATTATGCAGTTTAAAAAAAGGCAGTTAACCAATCAAGACAGGGCCCCCCTGTTACCCACATGGGCCCCCTACCTCCTTCTCCTCCCCACATCTGATGATTAGCAGAGCAGCAGCAGGCTGTCTACACTCATTGACAGTGGGCTCCTGAGTCCTCCTGTGGTTGGCGGTTGCAGTATAAAAAAAAAGATATACAGTGCATTCGGAAAGTATTCAGACCCCTTGACTTTTTCCACATTTTGTTACGTTACAGCCTTATTCTAAAATTATTTATTTTTAAAAAAATCCACTTATCAACACACAATACCCAATAATGACAAATCAAAAACATGTTTTCAGAATTTTTTGCAAACGTACACTACCGGTCAAAAGTTTTAGAACACCTACTCATTCAAGGGATTTTCTTTTTTTCCCCTATTTTATACATTGTAAAATAATAGTGAAGACATCAAAACTATGAAATAACACATATGGAATCATATTATACACCATAAAAAGTGTTAAATCAAAATCTATTTCATATTTTATATTGTTCAAATAGCCACCCTTTGCCTTGATGACAGCTTTACACAGTATTGGCCTTCTCTCAACCAGCTTCATGAGGTAGTCACCTGGAATGCATTTCAATTAACAGAGGTGCCGCCTTAAAGTTAATTTGTGGAATTTCTTTCCTTCTTAAGCGTTTGAGCCAATCAGTTGTGTTGTGACAAGGTAGGGGTGGTATACAGAAGATAGCCCTATTTGGTAAAATACCAAGTCCATATTATGGCTACATTATATTAACAGCTCAAATAAGCAAAGAGAAACGACAGCATCATTACTTTAAGACATAAAGGTCAGTCAATATAGAACATTTCAAGAACTTTGACAGTGCAGTCGCAAAAACCATCAAGCACTATGATGAAACTGGCTCTCATGAGGACCGCCACAGCAACGAAAGACCCTGAGTTACCTCTGCTGCAGAGGATAAGTTCATTAGAGTTACCAGCCTCAGAAATTGCAGCCCAAATAAATGCTTCACGGAGTTCAAGTAACAGACACATCTGAACAAATGTTCAAAGGAGACTGAGACTGAGAATCAGGCCTTCATGGTTGAACTGCTGCAAAGAAACCACTACTAAAGGACACCAATAAGAAGAAGAGACTTGCTCCGGCCAAGAAACAAGAGCAATGGACATTAGACGGGTGGAAATGTGTCCTTTGGTCTATTGTTCAAATTGGAGATTTTTTGTTCCAACCGCCGTGTCTTTGTGAGACGCTGTGTGGGTGAATTCATGATCTCTGCATGTGTATTTCCCATCGTAAAGCATGAAGGAGGTGGTGTTATGGTGTGGGGGTGCTTTGCTGGTGACACTGTCTGTGATTTACTTAGTATTCAAGGCATACTTAACCAGCATGGCTACCACAGCATTCTGCAGCGATACACCATCACATTTGGTTTGGGCTTAGTGGGACTCTCATTTGTTTTTCAACAGGACAATGACCCAACACACCTCCAGGCTGTGTAAGGGCTATTTTACCAAGAAGGAGAGTGATGGAGTGCTGCATCAGATGACCTGGCCTCCACAATCCCCCGACCTCAAACAAATTGAGATGGTTTGGGATGAGTTGGACCTCAGAGTGAAGGAAAAGCAGCCAAAAAGTGCTCAGCATATGTGGGAACTCCTTCATGACTGTTGGAAAAGCATTCCAGGTGAAGCTGGATGAGAGAATGCCAAGAGTGTGCAAAGCTGTCATCAAGGCAAAGGGTGGCTACTTTGAAGAATCTCAAATATAAAATATATTTTGATTTGTTTTTGGTTATTATTCTACAATGTATAAAATAGTAAAAATAAAGAAAAACCCTTGAACGAGTAGGTGTTCTAAAGCTTTTGACCGGTAGTGTATATATCACATTTACATAGTATTCAGGCCCTTTACTCAGTACTTTTTGAAGCACCTTTGGTAGCGATTACAGCCTTGAGTCTTGGGAATGACGCTACAAGCTTGGCACACCTGTATTTGGGGAGTTTCTCCCATTCTTCTCTGTAGATCCTCTCAGGCTCTGTCAGGTTGGATGGGGAGGGTCGCTGCACAGCCATTTTCAGGTCTCTCCAGAGATGTTCTATCGAGTTCAAGTCTGGGCTCTGGCTGGGCCACTGAAGGACATTCAGAGACTTGTCCCGAAGCCAATCCTGCATTGTCTTGGCTGTGTGCTTAGGGTTGTTGTCCTGTTGGAAGGTGAACCTTCGCCCCAGTCTGAGGTCCTGAGCACTCTGGAGTAGGTTTTCATCAAGGATCTCTCTGTACTTTGCTCCGTTCATCTTTCCCTCGGTTCTGACTAGTCTTCGAGTCCCTGCTGCTGAAAAACACCCCCACAGCATGATGCTGCCACCCCCATGCTTCACCATAGAGATGTGCCAGGTTTCCTCCAGAAGTGACGTTTGCCGTTCATCAGACCAGAGAATCGTGTTTCTCATGGTCTGAGAGTCCTAGGTGCCTTATGTCAAACTCCAAGAAGGCTGTCATGTGCCTTTGACTAAGGAGTGACTTCTGTCTGGCCACTCTACCATAAAGGCCTGGTTGGTGGAGTGCTGCAGAGATGGTTGTCCTTCTGGAAGGTTCTCCCAACTCCACAGAGGAACACTGGAGCTCTGTTACCGTGACCATCTGGTTCTTGGTCACCTGCCTGACCAAGGCCCTTCTCCCCTGATTGCTCAGTTTTGCCGGGCGGCCAGCTCTAGTTAGAGTCCTGGTGGTTCCAAACTTCTTCCATTTAAGACTGATGGAGGTCACTGACCTTTAATGCTGCAGACATTTTTTGGTACCCTTCCCCAGATCTGTGCCTCGACACAATCCTGTCTCTGAGCTCTACGGACAATTCCTTTGACTTCATGGCTTGATTTTTGCTCTGACATGCACTGTCAAGACCTTGTGCCTTTCCAAATCATGGCCAATCAATTGAATTTACCACAGGTGGACTCCAATCAAGTTAAAGAAACATCTCTAGGATGATAAATGGAAACAGGATGCACCTGAGTTGTATTTTGAGTCTCGTCGCAAAGGGTCTGAAGAATACTTACGTAAATAAGGTAAGTGTCTTTTATTTTTTATACATTTGCACAAATTTCAAACAACCTTTTTACGCTTTGTCATTATGGGATATTGTGTGTAGATTGATGAGATTTTTTTTTTTAAATAAGGCTGTAATGTTACAAAATGTGGAAAGGGTATGTGGTCTGAATACTTTCCGAATGCACTGTATATATTTAAATTTTTGAAATACATTTTTTGTTTTGCCTCTTGGGCCAACCATGGTCCTGGGCACAGGGGCTTCTGCCCTGGTAAGCCCCTGCATTAATCCAGCCCTGCTTCAAAGGACTGTTTTTCTAGGCTACCTGTGAACATTTATCCACTGGGAACATATTTCCAGCCTCCAAACAGTGGTGAATTGGAAGAAACATCTGTTACAAGAAACACCAAAAAGTATAATAACATTTAGTGTCCACTGCTGTCCACGTGCGTCTCGGTGTCAGCCACTCATGACTGCCTTGGAAAAATGTCTGTGTTTTCGTCAAATCACATCGCAATTTGGAGCGTAGGCCATTCCAGACATTTTCAAGTCCATCCGCAAATATTTCATGCCTCTGACATGTGGTAACGATAAATAATGGTGTAATATAACCTACAGTTTTCTTGACATTTTTTTTGAATAGGCTCATGTATTACAGGTAAGGCGTACCCCCACTATTTATTTTACTGGGACATCCTACCAGACCGCCTAAAACTGTTTATGAATACGGCCTCCGATTTATATATCTAGGAGACCGGGTAGGTGCTTTCACTCAAGCCAGCGTCTGCACCACATGAGTCAACTCATCATTGGATTTAAGAAGTTGATTCCCACCAATCTAAGTTGGTGAGGTGATTAACTAGTAAAACAGGTGCAGTACATTTGGCACACCAGTACCAGAGTCTTCTCCTGTGTTCGATGCCTAGCGTGGACAGAGTGGTGGACTTACAGAAGTACTTGAGCGTCTCTTCTATCTGATCGTGCGTGAGTCCCAGGGCGACCTCCGGGGGCAGCAGAGGGGTGTGGAGCCAGTCGTCGTGGTCGTAGCCAAACATGCAGTCCGCCCGCAGAGTGTAGTTAGGCAGTCCCTCAGACAGCAGGCTCACTATCTCCACCTCACTGTCGCCACCTGAACAAAGTTCTGACCGTGGAAAGGGAGGGAGGGAGGTGTATGAGGGTGTGGCAGGGGAGATATGGGAGAACAAAAAGACAGCATTCATCACATTGGATTGAGCGCTCTGAAATATACAAGTCTCTGCTGCCCCCCTGAGGCACTGACTGGATGACACAGTTCCCACTCACCACATTATAATGCATTACATTAAAAACATGTAATTGAACACTGTTCCTGGATGCAGGACGATAGTCCAATCTAATGTCCCCTGCAATGCTTCTAAGAGACCCATCTCCCCACTAGCTTCTAACAAGTGCTGTCCAACATGAAAGTGAACCCATTATCCAATCCCTTATAAACCGTCTACTACATTCATTAACTGTGACCTACCTGTGAGGGTGGACACATCATGGCTTCCCCTATCCACTCTTTCCAGGAGGTCGCACTCCATTTTAAGGCCCTCATATAGGGGCAGGGTCTCTGCATCGAGGCCCCCAGACGCCTCCCCCTGCCCCCCATAAAGGGAGAGGGTCGACAGGGGGTCCAGTGAGGAATGTGGGGGCCAGAAGAAGAGATGAGGAGGAGAGGGAGAGGGATGAGAGTGGGACAGCTTGACTGGGGCCGGGGTGTTCAGGGTGAGGGTGGAGGACTCAGGGCTGGTCCCTGTGAGGGACTGAGGCCCCCTGGTGGATCAGGGAGAAACAGCAGGCTGATCGCACATCTGGTACCAGGGCTGGTCTGAGAGGGAGAGTGAGAAAAAAAGTGAGTGTCGCTTGGTTTCCATCCAATTTGTGACAGATTTTCATGCGAATATTCTCAAATCTGCATGAAAACATGTTCCCAGCAAAGATGTGTTTCCATCAAATTGACTTGTTGCAGATGATAGGTGTGTGATGACGTAAAGCACATCAAAATACATTTTGTAGTTACGTTCCCATGTACTGAATAAAAAATACCAGTTAAATGAGTTTCCATCGTATTTTCAACTCTATTGATGGGTTTATCACTAAACAAAAATGCGTTAAATAGCGAATGTGGCAACTCTGGTATTGGCACGTGCACTCATGCCAACACCGCACAGGGCGCAGATACTGTATCTACGACAAAAGGGTAAGATTATTTTTATTTGTCAAACGGCAGTCAAGCATTGATGATCATGTCACCAGAATGAGACCCTTGATATTTATTGGAAAGCTCATTGCTTTTCACTTTCACCACCCTGTGAAGTTCATTATACCTTGTTTAATCTGTAGCCTAATAAACTCCATGCGTGACTCCAAATTTACTTTGACTTTGTGGTTATTATATCAATATTTGCATAAAAGCGCTTCAAACGACATTTCTCGCATAATTAATTTTGCAGACACAAAAAGATCCCACCTTGTCTAGTTTATTTTTGGAAAGTTTACTGAAACATTTTCTGTTTCCATCAGTCTTGTCATTGTTTTTATTGTTTTTTATCCGACGTGTACTTTACTCGCATAAAAAGGTTGGAGGGAAACCTGGTTAGAAAGATGAATTCAAACCGACCAATCTTTAATTCATCATCATCATAGTATTGTACGTTTTACTACGGAATGTCATAACATTAAATGCCGTTTTACGTTTTGAACATGGGAATGCCATCAAATACGAACGTATCAGGAAAACTCTCATCCCTTAACTGAAATGTATTTCACCAGTTTTTCCAGGTGAGATACTGAAATGATGCTCTCATATTCTATAACAGCCTGGTGAAAAGACATACAGATATAGGTCAAGTTTAAGATCATTATTTTTGTACTTCAGACACTTGAACCACAACTTTACAAGAATCTTCATCTTTTTAAAGCCATGTACAGTGTGTCATGCATGCTCCAATTGTCTCACTAGGCATGGCCTTTCCCCAGAGTTTTTCGGGTCAGAAAGCTAGTTACCCTAGCTACACACAGATCAAGTTACAACCGGAACACAACACACCACCTTTTGACATTTAAACCAACACAGTTACTAAACAAAGCTTTACGAGGCATAGTAAAACTACTGTACATTCCAACTAGGACCGTGTGCTAAGGCTAGCTGCAACCTGTATTAGAGTAAATGCTCATTCTTTCTGTTTACGAAAGCAAAGAGAAACAGCTAGCCTTAGCACACGGTCCTAGTTGGAATGTACAGTACTTTTATTATGCCTCACCTAATTTCCTCTTTGAATTACGTCACTAGCCAGGCTATTCAGTTACAGAATGATGTCCCTCTTCATAAGGCATATCACATTCACCTACATGTCCGCCAGGAAATGCTTGCGGGCCATCGTTCTGTAACTGAATAGCCTGGCTAGTGACGTAATCCAAAGAGAAAATTAGGTGGGGGGGGGGGGGGGGGGGGGGATTCAGGACATTCTAACAATGGGCAGCAAAGTAGCCTTAGTTTATTGATGGAACTCTAAACAATATTGTCACATCCAGTTTTGTCATACTTCGGTTGTTAGTGTTTGGATACATCAGACCTCGGCAGTATCAAGGCCATTGGTAAAGGACAGTGGATATCATACAACACATTAGCTATGCATTGCAGTCTGAGTCAAGGACATATTATATGAGGACTATTGGGTTAACAAAGCACTGACCGTGCATGTGGGTAGACAAAACATGTGACACGCGCACACACACACACTCAGCTGTGCGCAGCTTGCCATACACCCACTCAAGAGACAGATGAGACAGATGAGAATGACAATCTCTCCTCCTCTCCTCCTTCCTCCCCCCTCGCCAACCCCCTTAATTAACTGAGTGTATTGCTCTGGTCACTCCTGCCACATCCATCCGTCCACTCTCGCCACGTACAGCTGTCAGAGGGAGCAGCAGGGTCGTATACATACTCTAGGTCTGGCTTTTACTGTATCCACCCCCCACCACCATGATGCATAATGTCTGGTAGTCCTGTAGCATGTCGTGCCTACTGACTAGAAGGACAAGTAGCACTTGTGTTTTCACTAGGATGCAAAATGAGGGTGCGTGGATGCAGTCCAAAATATCATGTTATTATACAATTATAAATGTCTTACTACCACGCCTCAATGGACAAATAAAAAGATATTGAGGGGAATCAATTGGCATTTGGTAATGGCACTCAACTAACCTGCAGCACACAGTCTCACACACAAAACAAATGGAGCGTGCCGATGCGCGCGCACACACACACACACACACACACACACACAAACAAAGACACATCATCTCTTTATCTGTCATATTTACATGCTGCCGAGGCCAAGTTGGCAGGCATTGTATTGTCGTCACATTGTGGGTCTATTATCTACCCAGCCAAGCGCAGTCTTGTAATCCCATTTAGAGGGGGTCACCAGTGGGCATGGTTATTGGCCATCTCCCCCTGTCTCTTTCTCTGTGTGGTTGTCGTTGAGCCAGGCAGAATGCCAAGGGAAAGACCCTATTACGCTGCCCAGTGTGCCCACTGTACAACCCTGGGCTCCACCAGGCCCTCGCTCGCCAGATCAGCCAGCAAATTAACAGTCCAGAGAATCCACAGGAGCTGTGAGAAAACAATTGTCCAGTTCCCTAGACAAACACACAGTGGGGTGCGGAAGGCTGGGCCACTAAGGACAAAGCCAAAAACATCCCTGAGGATGTGTTCTGTACAGTACATCCATAAGGATATAATCAAACACGCAGGCTATTTTCTGCCCTCCAGGATACCTACACCACCCGATGTCACAGGAAGGCCATAAAGATCATCAAGGACAACAACCACCCGAGCCACTGCCTGTTCACTCCACTATCATCCAGAAGGCGAGGTCAGTACAGGTGCATCAAAGCTGGGACCAAGAGACTGAAAAACAGCTTCTATCTCAAGGCCATCAAACTGTTAAACAGCCACCACTAACATTGAGTGGCTGCTGCCAACACACTGACTCAACTCCAGCCACTTTAATCATGGGAATTGATGGGAATTGATGTAAAATATATCACTAGACACTTTAAACAATGCTACTTAATATAATGTTTACATACCCTACCTTATTTATCTCATATGTATACGTATATATATACTGTACTCTATATCATCTACTGCATCTTTATGTAATACATGTATCACTAGCCACTTTGTTTACATACTCATCTCATATGTATATACTGTACTCGATACCATCTACTGCATCTTGCCTATGCCGCTCTGTACCATCACTCATTCATATATCTTTATGTACATATTATTTATCCCTTTACACTTGTGTGTATAAGGTAGTAGTTTTGGAATTGTTAGCTAGATTACTCGTTGGTTATTACTGCATTGTCGGAACTAGAAGCACAAGCATTTCGCCAAACACTCGCATTAACATCTACTAACCATGTGTATGTGACAAATAAACTTTGATTTGATTTGATTTGTGTAGCCTACACAAGTTGCTCTTGAGAAATGTGTGAATGCACAGCAGTATGCTACGTGGTTTAACTCAAACAAGGAAAGTTACTTCAATCTGAATTTCAAGGATCGCAAACTACTTTCCTAATGTAAATGAGAAGTTAAAAAAACGTTACCTTAATGTGTTATAGTTGCAAAGGGCACATTCATCCAAGATGAGCAGTGCCAAAAGTAAAGGAATAATAAGTCAGGTATAAGTGTAACTCTAACTCTAATGGATGTCACTCTGAGGCTGACTGACCTTCCAGAGGACTCAACGTTGAACTCGTTGCCGGGTTGGAAGAGCCCGTCTTAGGTGCTCTTTGGCCGTTCAGAAGGGGTGTGTACGTGTGTGGAGTCACACAGGAACGAGAGAGGAAGGAAGGGCAGACGAGGGTGCTACAGAAAGAAGCGAGGGAGGGTGGGAGGGGTAGAAAACAGACAGTGAGGGTTGAGGAGGGACACTTGCAGGGTACAGTACTTAGGAAAGTGGGAAGGGAGGGGGTAGGAAAGAGTGGGCAAACTGAGTTGGAGAGAGAGGGCACAGGAGGGAGGAAAGGGGCCCTTGAGAGAAGGGTACTTAGGAAAAGAGGGAAGAAAGAGATGAATGGGTCACACTCAATTTAGCCTGTCACCACCAGACTGAATAACAAATCAGAATTTGCAAACCGGCTGAGAGGGAGAAGCTTGTCAAATGGAAATCTCGCCTCTAATTGGCTGAGGGCCAAGGACTCTGGACCCATGGTCGCCCGGGCAACAGTTTGGTCATGTGACGAAGCCCAACTGATGCCTCTGCCAGTAGGGATTTTATTCAAATGGTAAGTACATAATTATTCAACTTCAAGGTAGAAGCTTGTACTTTATCCACAAACCAGAGAAAAGCTCTGTACTAAAATTGGGCAAGATTTACAAGACCCTTTGCACTAGAGAGAAACCCCCCCCCCCAGAGGGAACAGGAAAAGCTAGGACAATCAAAGTCAAACAATATAAGACATCCACATAACAACAAGAAAGAGGAAAGTAAACCTCTAAGATCGCTTTAATAAATCTAAGCCAGATCACCCCCCACACAAGCTAATATACAATGCATCAGTGATGAAACTTGTTTTCTGAACCCGGACAGGGCTTCCATCCAACAACTTCAGCGTTCTTTCACTGAGGGTGTAACTGACCCCATAACTGGCCTCATTTACTTCAAGTGGTGCCACACTGTCCATTACTGTGGTGGCCAGGGAGGGGCAGCGAGGGCACTATGGGATAATGAGATCAGATAGATAAACTAGTGCTTGAATGATACCTTCCATTTCATTATTTAACACTACCATGAGATAGCAGCCTATATGGTCTCTCCTGATAGGCTTAAATCAAGGAGCTGACCAGGCCAGCATGCACACGAGATTTAGTTATGGGTGACGAGATTAGAGCCTTTCTAATGATTGGGGTTCAGGCTAATTATAGTGGCCTCATATAGGAGTGTTGCTCCCATATGGCTGTGTCTACACTTGACAGTTAATGTAGTTTTTGTATTCTGATCATGGAATTCCGAGCACATCACACCTACATTTAAAATGTGTCCACCATGTGCACATTGTGTCCGGATTCCCTTTCCCCGCACTATATTAAAATGCCAGTATGCATTCTGCAAACGATAGAATAGGCTAAATATGATAATAACACAACAACAACTGATGGCAGTAGCTAACTACTGTAGCTAACTAGCCGGCTAACCTCTGTAGCTAGCCAGCAAGCAAAATGAAAGGGATTGCAAACGGGTTAGCATATAACTCTAGCCAAACACAAAATAATTGTTCTAAATATGAACTAGCTGGATAGCATTTATGAGGCCAGAAAATATGTTCCACACACGCTAGGAATGTATTTTCTCCGACGTTATAATGAAAATGTGCATCTCGGTCCCAAAACACACATTCTCTGGAGACTCTTAGCGGAGTGCTGATGACGTCGTCCACCGTGTGCGCTTTTGGTAGCCTGACTGAATCCGGACTGAGGCGAAACCCACACACACACACACACACACACAATGCATCCCTGACCACCTCCTGAAGTTATCAGACCACAATGCATCTAGACCCGTCTTTTCAATACGATCTTCGTATTCTGATAGCAGAAGTTGCATGTAAAGTGTCAAGTGTAGACACGACCATAGAGAGGGGTCCCCCAAAATAGAACAGGTAACATTAGTTCCTACTAGGTAGGCCTTCAAACCAAATTGCGGAAAGATACTGAAAACCCACCAAACCTCTGAGAAAAGACAAGAATTAGTCAACACGCTATACTAATAAAAAGCAGGAAATTAACTATTAAAATAGTTGATGGCCTATGATCCAGGAGGAGTAAAAGGCCTGAGTAAGTATGTAAATACTATACGCATCTCTGGAGCCAAGCAGCCAGACAACATGGGTTGAAGTCGGTGAGGAGTATGCAGAGACATGTAGCTACTACAGTCTCATTTCAAACAGCTGAGCTAATGCGATGACCTTAGCCACTGTCTCATGTTCAGAGATAAGCTTGCTGTGTTGTATCAGTTGAGTATCTAGACACAGTGTTCACTCCCCAAACAATAAATAATGCCTACGAGACTTTCTGCACACACCATGGCTGAACTGCCTTCACTACAAACCTGATTCATCAAGTCACAAGGCAATTACGACTAAATGATATCTCAACTTAAAAAGGCAGACTCAGCGAAATGACGTCGCCGACGAGTAGCGCCGCAGATGTTGAGATAAGTGAGACGCAAGACTTCGCTCTCACACAGTCACACACAGCATCTGAGCATGTGCACGGGTTCGCTTCGCGCTGTTAAAGCGTGGTGGACAGGGCACCAAAACAGCAGAGAAGTTGAGCCTCATACTTCAACGCTCTCAGTTGTTTGCGGAAATTGGCCCACTATGCTGTTTACTTTCTGCATGTACGTCAGTCATATCGCTGAGTCTACCTTTAAAGTAAGCGGAGTTTCCTGAGTCCAGAATAAAACAAATTCAAGCTTCTCAGAGGACGAGGAAAGTGACATATGTTCCAAATTCCTCCCAATCCCCTCAAAGCCTAATAGTCAGTCAGCAGCCGCCAAGGCTGCAAGAAGCTTCCCCCTGCTATTGCAAAACCGCTGACAAAGCCATCGACCCTGGAAACAGACGGCCGTGACATATAGTCCTGTGTGGCTCAGTTGGTGGCGCGTGGCACTTGCAACGCCAGGGTTGTGGGTTCGATTCCAACGGGGGACCCATATGAAAATGTATGAGCTCACAACTGTAAGTCGTGCTGGATGAGTGTGTCTGCTAAATAACCATCATAAATAAATGAACGTCCTTGGCCCTTTGAAGACCCACTGACAGGTACCATCCCAACAGACACCACATCTATTACACCCTGTCTCCACATAGGTCCTCTAACAGACACTTAGCTCTCATTCCTATGAAGCAACCTGCGGTCACCATTAACTCAAACTGGGAGCACTGGTTGGTTAACCATTAACTTCCTCATTGTACTATTTCCCATAAAGACCCAGTCTATCAACCACCTCACTGATAAAGGTGTGGCGTCTCTTAAATGTATATTGTTTCAACTCTGGCACGGGAATAGAGGGGGAAAGGAGTACGACAAAGCATTTCGAAGATCCTTGTTTGTCCATTTCCAATGTGACATTTCAGTTATTCTCGTGGCTCTGCCTATCTAACAATACGCACTATTTGGATGCTTTGAGAATAACTTGTGTGATGTCTATATGCCATCTGTTGTTATGCCCGTTTGGCTCCTTTAGATCATATGGATGGTACAGACGAAACCAAAGTCTGGATAAAAACGTTGAAGCCTCTGGATCTACAGAGATGAAGCCACGGGTACTATTGTACCTGATCGGGCCTCGATCAGGTACAAACCAAGGCAAAATGCAAATCCCCAAGCCTGTCATGAGTCATGACAAAAGGCAGGATATGAGCTGAGAGATAACTCTCCACAAAGCAAATGGAAACACTTAGTATGAGAGAAAGACAAAACAGGAAGTGGATGAGAGAGAGAAAGAGAGAGAAATCGTAAGAAAGCTAGAGAGAGATACTACACAGACACCAGCATCTATCTTTAAAATGACCTCTGCCCAGAAGATTTGTTACAAGCTAATGAATACAGCTATGATACAGAGGCAGGTATAGGGCATGGGAAAGTGGAGAAAGAAAGAGGGGGGGGGGGGAGAGAGAGACAGAGTGAGAGGATACAGAGCCACAAAAAGAGACAGAAGGGGGGAGAGAGAGAGAGAGAGAGAGACAGACAGACAGACAGACAGACAGACAGACAGACAGACAGACAGACAGACAGACAGACAGACAGACAGAGAGAACAGCACTGTATCAGGAGAACCTTTACTTGGACAGAGACTGGTTATTTTTACAACCCACTAGTCACCCAGACAACTGGAGCAGCTATATCTGGACTCCAACTACAGTATGAATAGAAAGTGGCCTTAAATACCTAAACCTAAATACCAACACACTCGCGGTCTCAGCTGATTCTCTGTGCAAACCAGAGGTCACTAGCCCTGCTCTTACAGAGCTAATGCGCTAAACGGTGTTCAGGATTTTTTTGTTCCAGCCCAGATCTAACATACCCGCTGTTGTGATCAGACCAATCTACTACTCACAAAGACCTTGATCGGTTGAATTAGTTGACTTAAGTGTTGGGCTGCAGCAAAAGCCTGCACACCCTGTAAGATAGACACAAGAGTCCGTGAGCAAAAGTTACAAGTGAGGAGAGGTTGAAGGATTGAGAGTCGAACACGGTCATCATTATGTCTGTCAAGTGGTAATTCTCATCAAACGTAATGTCATTCACAACTCAGCATTAAGAAGACAAGTAAGGACCGTTCAAGCCTAACAGAGTGGCATTCTACCTCTAATATGCTAACAGACACAGAGTTGCTATTGTATCCATATGGTTGTATTTGAAGAGAGTACACGGATGGTTTGGGTAGTTGGGAGTCGCCAATGCACACACTATATCCTTTATCATGCACACACTGTATCCTTTATCATGCACACACTGTATCCTTTATCATGCACACACTGTATCCTTTATCATGCACACACTGTATCCTTTATCATGCACACACTGTATCCTTTATCATGCACACATTGTATCCTTTATCATGCACACACTATCCTTTATCATGCACACACTGTATCCTTTATCATGCACACACTGTATCCTTTATCATGCACACACTGTATCCTTTATCATGCACACACTGTATCCTTTATCATGCACACACTGTATCCTTTATCATGCACACACTGTATCCTTTATCATGCACACACTATATCCTTTATCATGCACACACTATATCCTTTATCATGCACACACTGTATCCTTTATCATGCACACACTATATCCTTTATCATGCACACACTATATCCTTTATCATGCACACACTATATCCTTTATCATGCACACACTATATCCTTTATCATGCACACACTGTATCCTTTATCATGCACACACTGTATCCTTTATCATGCACACACTGTATCCTTTATCATGCACACATTTGGTCTGCGGTGGTGTGAATTGCTGCGGTTGCGACGTGGCTAAAAGAGACTTTCACACAACATGCAATTCAACTCAGGTCAACTTGCCTCTGCACAAATACCTTGGACGACTGCACCGTGTTACATTCTCTCGTCCTTTTTTTTTAAGCAGGAAGACGGTATTACTGATTGAAACCACTCTGCCAGCTCACAAGACAGTTATCACAGGTCAATAAATCAACCCAAAGTGGCCACACACAAATGCAAATGCATGTGTTGCGCACACACAGCACCTCATGTTCTGCAATGGCTGCCATCCACATCTGCTCTGTCTGGCCAAAAGCTCCTTCAGTTGTTTGTCAGTCATACCACGCCAGGTAAGCTATAAAGCTGTAAGCTGTAAAGTCCATGGAGAATAAGAACACCTCCTCCCAGCTGCTCACTGCACTGAAGATAGGAAACACTGTCACCACTGATAAATCCACCATAATTGAGAATTTCAATAAGCATTTTTCTACGGCTGGCCATGCTTTCCACCTGGCTACTCCTACCCCGGACAACAGCACTGCACCCCCAACAGCAACTCGCCCAAGCCTTCCCCATTTCTCCTTCTCCCAAATCCATTCAGCTGATGTTCTGAAAGAGCTGCAAAATCTGGACCCCTACAAATCAGCCGGGCTAGACAATCTGGACCCTTTCTTTCTAAAATTATCTGCCGAAATTGTTGCCACCCCTATTACTAGCCTGTTCAACCTCTCTTTCGTGTCGTCTGAGATTCCCAAAGATTGGAAAGCAGCTGCGGTCATCCCCCTCTTCAAAGGGGGGGACACTCTTGACCCAAACTGCTACAGACCTATATCTATCCTACCGTGCCTTTCTAAGGTCTTCGAAAGCCAAGTCAACCAACAGATTACCGACCATTTCGAATCTCACCATACCTTCTCTGCTATGCAATCCGGTTTCAGAGCTGGTCATGGGTGCACCTCAGCCACGCTCAAGGTCCTAAACGATATCTTAACCGCCATCGATAAGAAACATTACTGTGCAGCCGTATTCATTGATCTGGCCAAGGCTTTCGACTCTGTCAATCACCACATCCTCATCGGCAGACTCGACAGCCTTGGTTTCTCAAATGATTGCCTCGCCTGGTTCACCAACTACTTCTCTGATAGAGTTCAGTGTGTCAAATCGGAGGGTCTGCTGTCCGGACCTCTGGCAGTCTCTATGGGGGTGCCACAGGGTTCAATTCTTGGACCGACTCTCTTCTCTGTATACATCAATGAGGTCGCTCTTGCTGCTGGTGAGTCCCTGATCCACCTCTACGCAGACGACACCATTCTGTATACTTCCGGCCCTTCTTTGGACACTGTGTTAACAACCCTCCAGGCAAGCTTCAATGCCATACAACTCTCCTTCCGTGGCCTCCAATTGCTCTTAAATACAAGTAAAACTAAATGCATGCTCTTCAACCGATCGCTACCTGCACCTACCCGCCTGTCCAACATCACTACTCTGGACGGCTCTGACTTAGAATACGTGGACAACTACAAATACTTAGGTGTCTGGTTAGACTGTAAACTCTCCTTCCAGACCCATATCAAACATCTCCAATCCAAAGTTAAATCTAGAATTGGCTTCCTATTTCGCAACAAAGCATCCTTCACTCATGCTGCCAAACATACCCTTGTAAAACTGACCATCCTACCAATCCTCGACTTTGGCGATGTCATTTACAAAATAGCCTCCAATACCCTACTCAACAAATTGGATGCAGTCTATCACAGTGCAATCCGTTTTATCACCAAAGCCCCATATACTACCCACCATTGCGACCTGTACGCTCTCGTTGGCTGGCCCTCGCTTCATACTCGTCGCCAAACCCACTGGCTCCATGTCATCTACAAGACCCTGCTAGGTAAAGTCCCCCCTTATCTCAGCTCGCTGGTCACCATAGCATCTCCCACCTGTAGCACACGCTCCAGCAGGTATATCTCTCTAGTCACCCCCAAAACCAATTCTTTCTTTGGCCGCCTCTCCTTCCAGTTCTCTGCTGCCAATGACTGGAACGAACTACAAAAATCTCTGAAACTGGAAACACTTATCTCCCTCACTAGCTTTAAGCACCAACTGTCAGAGCAACTCACAGATTACTGCACCTGTACATAGCCCACCTATAATTTAGCCCAAACAACTACCTCTTTCCCAACTGTATTTAATTTTTATTTATTTATTTATTTTGCTCCTTTGCACCCCATTATTTTTTTATTTCTACTTTGCACATTCTTCCATTGCAAAACTACCATTCCAGTATTTTACTTGCTATATTGTATTTACTTTGCCATCATGGCCTTTTTTGCCTTTACCTCCCTTCTCACCTCATTTGCTCACATTGTATATAGACTTGTTTATACTGCATTATTGACTGTATGTTTGTTTTTACTCCATGTGTAACTCTGTGTCGTTTTATCTGTCGAACTGCTTTGCTTTATCTTGGCCAGGTCGCAATTGTAAATGAGAACTTGTTCTCAACTTGCCTACCTGGTTAAATAAAGGTAAAATAAAAAAAAATAAAAAAAATAAATCCTTTCAGACATTTGCCCTCTCACACACCAGACACATATTTCCCTACACTTCTATATATTTAATATTTTCTATATAGGCCTTCCCAGGAAAGAGAACAGGTGACATGCACCTGTACAGTCACAACATTAACTAATTCATGTCACTATAATAACATAGTCACAACATTAGCTAACTCGTGCCGTTATAATAACATAGTCACAACATTAGCTAACTCATGTCGCTATAATAACATACTCACAACATTAGGATAGATAAACCATACCATCATAATAACATACTCACAACATTAGGATAGATAAACCATACCATCAAAATAACATAGTCACAACATTAGGATAGATAAATCATACCATCATAATAACATAGTCACAACATTAGCTAACTCATGTCGTTATAATAACAGAGTCACAACATTAGCTAACTCATGCCGTTATAATAACATAGTCACAACATTAGCTAACTCATGCCGTTATAATAACATAGTCACAACATTAGCTAACTCATGCCGTTATAATAACAGAGTCACAACATTAGCTAACTCATGCCGTTATAATAACATAGTCACAACATTAGCTAACTCATGCCATTATTGTAACATACTCACAACATTAGGATAGATAAACCATACCATCATAATAACATATAAACAGTTGATAAAGTACAACCACAGCATCAGTTAGTGAAATATCAAACCTTAGTATATGTTAGCCCCATCTTGCAAGTACTGTGGTTCAACAGGCCTACAGGCCTTTTGACGGGCTCTTACACAACCTAGCTAAGGCCAACAATACACACACGATGACACAATACATCAGCTATGAAGTGAACCTCTATGATCTTCAAAATAACAGACCTCTTTACTGTGCTTCGGGTCAATGTTTGCAATGTTTTCATTCGACTGAAAGCATTCTGAAACACACACACACACACACACTTCTCCAGTTTGCAGTCAATTTGTTTAGTCTGCCCCGAATGTATTGACATTACGAAGTTGCACGGAGGGGAGAAGAACAAACACAGAAGTCCTCCGTGCCGGCTCTCTCAGGGATAACGAACGCAAACCGAGTCAGAGGCTAACTACAGCAGCAATAGACACAGAGACGGTATGCTGATAATGCTGATGACATTAGGTTATTAGCTTTATTGACTAACTGAGTATAGCACTTACTGTTGTAAATGACAGTTACTTACCGTGCTGCTAGGAGTATCCTTGCATTGATTGGACGCAGGTGCAGTTGCTAGGACAGTCTCTCCTTGAGAGTGAGTGAGCCCGAGTCAAAAACCAATGGCCTCTACAGCTGCTGCTTCTCCTGTCAGCTACCTTTAGCCCTCATCCAGTGTGGTGTCCTGGCTGAGAGGGAGAGAGAGAGAGAGAGAGAGAGAGAGAGAGAGAGAGAGAGAGAGAGAGAGAGAGAGAGAGAGAGAGAGAGAGAGAGAGAGAGAGAGAGAGAGAGAGAGAGAGAGAGAGAGAGAGAGAGAGAGAGAGAGAGAGAGAGGGAGCGAGGGAAGGAAGGCGGGAGGAGGTGGGGTTATAATGGAGAGAGAGGTGGGGGAGGGACACAGCGAGAGAGGGTGTGTGTGACAAAGAGATTGTGTGTGTGAGAGAGAGAGAGAGAGAGAGAAGAGAGAGAGAGAGAATGAGAGAGAATGAGAGAGAGAGAGAGAGAGAGAGAGAGAGAGAGAGGAAGACAGTCTGTGAGTCAGCACTTGTACACGCTGTCGTATTGCAGCTGCAGGCAAGGAATTCCCTCTCCCCTCTCTCTCTGTCATACTATCTGGCTCAGTCTGGTGCTCTGGTCAGAGCCATTCATTTGTGTCAGTCAAATCAGACATCTCACTTTCTGCTTTACACACAGCCGTACACCAGCCAAATCAAATGCCTTACTCGGGCACTAGTTTATTACGCTACAGTTCAACATTTATTACCTACAGCTATTATAATGAATGTGTTTTTCTAAAAAGTAGAAGATAACTGATTAACAATCAATAATGCTCAAATCGGATCATAATCAAAGCAGTGACGGGCAACCAACAGTCAGCAGATAAACTTAGCTCCTGTTGTTTGGTCCCAAAATGCTCTCTAAATCCGGCTTATAGCTTTTAGAAACAATTATCCATTGTAGTTTGACAATTAAACTAACCGGAAAACTAGGACACTTCGGCTACATGCTGATGGCATATGGTAGGCCAACATCAGACTATGCTCAATAAAAGGAAGGCACTGAATATGAAATGCATGAATGCATCATAGATCTGTGAACACAGAGGCTTCATTATTTGGCACAGACTCTAAACCAGTTGTCTGGTCATGAACTGTTAGGCTATTTATGGAAAAGTATCACAACTTTTAGAAAAGCCATGTTCTAAGTTACAGCTCTGAGTAATAAGGGCTGCCATATAAGGGCATTTCTATTCAGTCATCAAAAATTGTGGTGAGAGCACCACCTCCTGTTGTGTCCCCGAGCTAATACAACAGGATGCAGCCAGCCTAGGCTACAGTGACAATGACGTTCAAAGAGTGAGGTGACTGGATCTGACATACAGTGACTTTCTTGATTGTATCTGTATCGAGGTGCTATAGTATATTGCAAACACCCATCAATATGTAGGGTTGGTATAGTCAGTGTCAAGGGTGGTGTTGGATGGTTCCAAGGACCAACATCAGTTGTTTAACAATATCAAAATGCAGTCGATGATAGAATAGGGTCATATACACCTATTTTGATAAACGCATTTTTTCAAAACATGGCCACATGACCACATTTACTGGTAGGGAAGCACCGTTACAGGACACATGGACTGTACCCATCAAATTGTAGCCCACTATAGTTACACCGGCAGGGGATTTTCAAAGACCAACGTTACTGTTTGTTTGAAACATTGTTGCAAAAATGGTGTCGCAAACAGTAACAATGTGGCAAACAGAAACATGACAAGTCCTGTTTATAGACTATCCTAGTCCATATTTATCTGCCCTCTGCCTATATCCCGTCCACTATGAATCAATTACATGTGAACTAAAAAAGAATGTAATGTTTGGGGTAAAAAGGAAACGTTAATTATCGACTTGTCGGCAACCGGATGGGTGCGATTCATTTGTCAATTAGGCCTAACAAAGATGAGATACTGTTGTCGTGATACGATCCGATCTGCCTCAGCCAATTTTCCAGTTGACCAGCTAACGTTACATCTCTCTTCGTCTTTTCTGCTGATAATTCATTCACTATGCTGCAACTGAAAAATGGTGAAAGTCGTGTACAATGAGTTCATTTGTCCTACTTCATTGAGGTAAATAAAGTGTTTCTTTTGAGAACATTGGCAAAGAGCACAGGCGTTTTGCATTTCCACCGACAACAAAAGGGGCAGGGATCCTACCATTTGATCCCACCCTATGTGAGCCTATGGAAACATCGCTTCATCAAGTTGGTCACCCTTTCCTTTGTTTAGAAGAAGATAGATACCGAAATACAACTATCAACAGAGATTAGATAAACGTTAACAAGTTTATAGAGACTTACGCATTTGCTTTTATCCAAGTTCTTCAAGGTCGTTTGTCGGCAAAACTTGACAGGAACTTTTCCTCCGGACTTCGATCTGTCAAAGCGCTGGGTCCGTCTGTATTTGGTCATCTTGGAAGCGAAGCATTATGGCACATGTAGTTTCACGTGTAACCTCCTTGCTTAGCTAGAATACTTTGAACCAGTGGCCCCCAGGAACATTAACAGACATGATGAACACCACAACAGTTCCGCATTCATGCGCAAATTTGACAAATATTTAGTGAAATTGTATGTATTACAAATGTCAATGTGTTCAGAATGTGTCCCAAATGTAAATATATGATGTACACACAGACCATGTTGTTTGATTTCAACAGACAAAAACATATTATAGAAAAGCAACCCAGTTGAGGACAGTGTCACACCACCTAAAAAGTGCCCCTGCAGTTTGCAGCCCAGCCATGTTCAAATTAGAGGCAGTCCAGGTCACATGAAAAGTATTTTAGTCATGTCCTGCTGCTCCATGGATCATTTTGGTGATACTATATCAGACATATCAGGCATTCATCTAGTGGTTAAAGGAGACAGTCAACCTGAATGCTGCAGATTACAAGCATGGAAATTATGAATAAGCTTGACCTACTTCCTATATGACATGTTGATGCTGTTTATTGACTTTCTTAGATATTATTTATGGTTATATTCATACTTATTTTTAAAAGACAAGATTGGAAGGATTTAATCATATTCAAGGGTACAAATGGGTACAGATATATATTGTGAGAAAATTGTAAAAGACCCATTTGCTGTGCAATTGTACCACTCCTCCCAAAACAGCAGGAACACTTATAGGCTTGATGTTTCTCCCATTCTAAAGATGGGCTTCATCTCTCTCCTACTCTATATCTAGATTCTCCCACACTCCTTAAGATGCCTACACTGAGTTGGAGCAACAAATGATAGACTATTTTAACCCCCAGAGAGAACCACCAGACCCCTTAGGGAATGCATCCATCTGACCCTAAACAAAACACACACACACACACACGCACACCAGTGGGGAGGACGCTGAGGGGAGGACGCCTTATAATGGCTGGAATGGAGTCAATGGATTGGTATGAACCACATGGAAACCACGTGTTTGTTGTGTTTGATACCATTCCATCGACTCCATTCCAGCCATTATTATGAGTCGTCCTCCTCTCAGCAGCCTCCACTGACACACACACGGCGGCGCTGATATATGGAGTAAAGCAGTATTTGAATGTGCAGTGCTTTGATGCGTAGGCTACTGTCTACCTCTAGTGGCTAAAGTCATGTACAGAAATGTACAGTAAAAACACAAAGCAATGCATTGACTATTCTTGATACACACGGGAAACTTACCATTAGCTACAGTGAAAAACCCAGCAGCATTGCCGTTCTTGACACAAACCAGTGCACCTGGCACCTACTACTATACCCCGTTCAAAGGCACTTTTTTTTGTCTTGCCCATTTACCCTCTGAATGGCAAACATACATAATCCATATCTCAATTGTCTCAAGGCTTACAAATACTTCTTTAACCTGTCTCCTCCCCTTCATCTACACTGATTGAAGTTGATTTAACAAGTGACATCAATAAGTGATCATAGCTTATCATCAATAAGTGATCATAGCTTTCACCTGGATAGTCTATGTTAGGGGAAGAGCTGGTGTCCTTAATATTTTGTACACTCAGTATATATATATATATATATATAAAAGACCCATACACTATATATATATATATATACACTGCTCAAAAAAATAAAGGGAACACTTAAACAACACAATGTAACTCCAAGTCAATCACACTTCTGTGATATCAAACTGTCCACTTAGGAAGCAACACTGATTGACAATACATTTCACATGCTGTTGTGCAAATGGAATAGACAACAGGTGGAAATTATAGGCAATTAGCAAGACACCCCCAATAAAGGAGTGGTTCTGCAGGTGGTGACTACAGACCACTTCTCAGTTCCTATGCTTCCTGGCTGATGTTTTGGTCACTTTTGAATGCTGGCGGTGCTTTCACTCTAGTGGTAGCATGAGATGGAGTCTACAACCCACACAAGTGGCTCAGGTAGTGCAGCTCATCCAGGATGGCACATCAATGCGAGCTGTGGCAAGAAGGTTTGCTGTGTCTGTCAGCGTAGTGTCCAGAGCATGGAGGCGCTACCAGGAGACAGGCCAGTACATCAGGAGACGTGGAGGAAGACGTAGGAGGGCAACAACCCAGCAGCAGGACCGCTACCTCCGCCTTTGTGCAAGGAGAAGCAGGAGGAGCACTGCCAGAGCCCTGCAAAATTACCTCCAGCAGGCCACAAATGTGCATGTGTCTGCTCAAACGGTCAGAAACAGACTCCATGAGGGTGGTATGAGGGCCTGACGTCCACAGGTGGGGGTTGTGCTTACAGCCCAACACCGTGCAGGACGTTTGGCATTTGCCAGAGAACACCAAGATTGGCAAATTTGCCACTGGCGCCCTGTGCTCTTCACAGATGAAAGCAGGTTCACACTGAGCACATGTGACAGACGTGACAGTCTGGAGACGCCATGGAGAACGTTCTGCTGCCTGCAACATCCTCCAGCATGACCAGTTTGGTGGTGGGTCAGTCATGGTGTGGGGTGGCATTTCTTTGGTGGGGCCGCACAGCCCTCCATGTGCTCGCCAGAGGTAGCCTGACTGCCATTTGGTACCGGTATCCTCAGACCCCTTGTGAGACCATATGCTGGTGCGGTTGGCCCTGGGTTCCTCCTAATGCAAGACAATGCTAGACCTCATGTGGCTGGAGTGTGTCAGAAGTTCCTGCAAGAGGAAGGCATTGATGCTATGGACTGGCCCGCCCGCTCCCCAGACCTGAATCCAATTGAGCACATCTGGGACATCATGTCTCGCTCCATCCACTGTCCAGGAGTTGGCGAATGCTTTAGTCCAGGTCTGGTAGGAGATCCCTCAGGAGACCATCCGCCACCTCATCAGCAGCATGCCCAGGCGTTGTAGGGAGGTCATACAGGCACGTGGAGGCCACACACACTACTGAGTCTCATTTTGACTTGTTTTAAGGACATTACATCAAAGTTGGATCAGCCTGTAGTGTGGTTTTCCACTTTAATTTTGAGTGCGACTCCAAATCCAGACCTCCATGGGTTGATAAATTTGATTTCCATTGATAATTTTTGAGTGATTTTGTTGTAAGCACATTCAACTATGTAAAGAAAAAAGTATTTAATAAAAAGATTTCATTCATTCAGATCTAGGATGAGTTATTTTAGTGTTCCCTTTATTTTTTTGAGCAGTGTATAATATGCCATTTAGCAGATGCTTTTATCCAAAGCAACAGTCATGCATGCATACATTTTACATATTGTTGGCACTGGGATCAAACCCACTGCCCTGGCTTTACAAGCAACATGCTCTACCAACTGAGTTACAAAGGACATTATAGATTTATCACACGTACTCTGTCATAGCTGTTGCATGTTAAACAATCCGATTTATAGACAATATTATTATCCATATTAATCCACCAAAAAAATCATTGGTACTTGAACCTCTTAACACTATAATCACTTGAACATGTTTTAATGTAGCAGAGTAGTCTAATTCTGTCTTGTGGGGTGAGATCCTATATTGCTTCCCACTGTCCATTCTTCCACATTAAACACAAGACTACAGTGTCTCACATAAGGGAAACAGCCATTAATAATTTACAACACTCTCCATCAATCCAGCCAGTGAGCCGATGGGGCTGGTCCGGTCCTGGACTGGCGGCCTCATCCTCTCCCAAGGACAATGGGGCCATTTCCTGTCGGGTGTAAAAGCAGAGACAGTGGAGTATTGTGAGGCAGGACATCATATCAGCCAGCCATGACCTTGGAGTGAAAGACTGACTCAGTCATATACACTGAGATTCATTGGTCCATTTGCTTTGAGGTCAGAGAGGGCTGATTGGTCACTGGCACCCAAATGCAGTCATCAGAATGTTCAGATGACCCCCTGTGTAGAAAGTTCAGAGCAGTTACAAGCCCTACTACAAGCCAATGAATACATCTGTGGTGTGTGTGTGAACGCAAGAGAGAGAGAGAGAGAGAGAGAGAGAGAGAGAAAGGACACAGGAACAGGGTGTGTTATGCTTGCCCATACAAGAAAACCAAATGGATGTTCTGTTTTTGATTCTGGAGAAAATCTTTTGAAACTCTACCTCAATGGTCGCATTTTAACAAAGAGTCAATACCCGTCTTTGAAGGCCCCAAAACAGGTGGCAAGACAGAGTCAGAAACCCACATGAACCCCACACTTTAATTCCTCCTGGCTAATATTCAAGGACAAGGCATGCAGTGTTTAAACAATAGGACCATTCATCTCACTGAAAATCCTACGGCCACTTATCCACAATATCCAGTAATCTGTAAAGAAAGCTTAGCAGAGTTAATGATATAGAACTGATTTGAAACAAATGAATGGCATTTTATTATTGTAATACACAATTGTAATCATGTTACACAGCATCAGAATGAATTTAAAGTGAGTTCTTGTGATATGAACAATCATGTGATCTCTTGAGCCAAAGTCTAAGTTTTGATTCACGAATGGACCGGTCAAACCAGATCTCAACTTTGGGAGAAATTGCAGGTTCCCTGACCAGAAAGTTGTCGATGCATTCTTCCTAATAGGTTTACATGTTAGGTTCTAATAGGATCACTCACAAACGGCAATTTACTAAGAGTAGGCTAGGCAACACAGACACAAAGTAAATAAGCTTGTGAGGAGAAGTGTCAATTAGCCCTAATGCTTTCAGACATTCGTCTGTCAACCACACACATGCTTTTACACCCAGACGCATGGCCTATATAATCAGCAGCACTGACCCAATATGCCGTGCCACCGGCCCTGGCCCCTGTCTCATCCAGGCTAGGGGTATAGAATATGGCTGTGACAATGGACAGCTAGCTGCTAGCCTGACAACAATACACCCCGAGGCAGGACATGGACTGACCTATTTCAGTCTGTCATACAGCATGGGAGAGAGAAACACCTTCCACATGCTCACTTTCTCTCTGTCACTTTCCTCACACAACCGAATACTCCATCCTTTCGAGACTCCTAACACCATGCAGGATGTCACTTTGAATAGTCATCCACAACTTACTAAACTCTCTCCGTGCCCACTGAGGAAGTTTTTTTTCTCTCAAAAAGACAAAAGAGAGCGCGAATGTGAGTTAAAATTATGGATCCAGATTTATCTGGTCTCTTGCACTTTCTCCTTCTCCCTATCTCATGACCTTAGATGGGTGTCTAGCGGCAACAACACCCCATCCTCACTGTCTTGGATGAAGTCTGTGTGATTTTCCTCTGGAAAAAAAGCTGAAAAAGCTGACAATAAAAACAAAGCAAAAGTGCCTGGTTACATTAAATCCATAGTGAATGTCACAGATGTTTGTGGTTTGTATGAGTGTATTTGTGTGGGCTGTCTCCATGGTGAAAGTCACAGACATTTGTGGAGTGTATTTGTGCGCAGTGGTGTAAAGTACTTAAGTAAAATACTTTAAAGTACTGCTTAAGTAGCTTTTTGGGGCATTTGTACTTTACTTCACTATTTATATTTCTGACAACTTTTACTATGACTTCATTACATTCTTAAAGAAAATAATGTACTTTTTACTCCATACATTTTCCCTGACACCCAAAAGTACTAGTTACATTTTTAAATACATAGCAGGACAGGGAAATTGTCAAATTCATGCACTTATCAAGGGAACCTCCCTTGTCATCCCTACTGCCTCTGATCTGACGGACTCACTACACACACATGCTTTGTTTGTAAATGACGTCTGAGTGTTGGAGTGTGCACAGGCTATCCGTGGTGGCGTCTGGTTTGCTTAATATAACACATTTTACATTATTAATAGTAGTATCTATATCTAAAACCAAATACTTTTAGACTTTACTCAAGTAGTGATTTAACTGTATGACTTTCACTTTTACTTGAGTATTTTTCTATTAAGGTGTCTTTACTTTTTCCACCGCTGTGGGCTGTCTTCTCTATAAAAATGTGATACGATTTTATGCCACCACTTCGCGACATAAAAGCTAGTCTACCCATGTGACTCACCTTTCTGTCTAGGCAAGTTTCATGACGTAGTCCAAGGTGTGGCCGTTCTGTAGGCTACTTTCTCACACAGGTAGACTAATGCCCTGTGTGTGAGCAGGCCATGCTAACCACTAACATTTTATCCTTCATTGTAAATTCGAAAACAAAACAACAATGTTTTAGTAATGTAGTTGACCAAAAATACGTTTGGGAAACAACATTAATATTCATATTACTGTATAGACCCAAGTAACGCCACATTTGTTTTGTTCTGGCCAATTGCGTTTACATTCCAAATTGTGGAGAAGTGAAGGGTGGGGTCGGGTCGACGACACTATGGTAAGAGAGGCGGAGTCGCTGGTGTTAGGCTTTTTACTCATTGTTCTGAGTATCATCCTACCGCAGTTGAGGTGAGGCAGAGAGGACAAAGTATATCGTTGGTAAAGTCTGTTTGTGGACCTGCGTAGACTTTGGAATATTCGAAACAATTTATTGTATTTTGACAGGTAAGAAAGATCTGTATTTATTGTCACATTCCCGTGTATTGACAGTCTTCGGAGAGAGAGTAAATTCGTGTCAAGTGAGTCGAGTGAGATAGGATAGTCACAGTTTCTCCATTCCTGTGTTGCGCTTGTCTCTAAACTGGAAACACGATTCTCCAGCGTTCAGTAAATGTTCTTCCCGGTCTGGATACAATGTAGCCTGTCTTTGACATTCTGTCTCCGTTAATTTTTGTATTTGTCTCTGAACTTGATGGCAGAATAGCGTAATGTTCCTTTCCTATTGTCAAGTGTCTAGTCGCCACCCAAACGTCGTTAAAGTCGGACATTTAGTTATCGTGGGTGTATTCATTACGCCGATACCGTTGCAAAACTTTTCCTGTTACAAAACGTTATGCAACAGAAACCGTTTACTCCTTCCTGCCTGTTTAAGAGCAAATGTTTTTAGTTTGCCGCTACAAGGTTTGTCAAACGCTGTTCCTGCCAAATAGATGTGCCCCCCATTTTTTTTTGACAAACTATTATTGATAAACTTAACATCATGCAAATTTCAATAGAATAAAGTTTATTAAAGATCAGTGATACTAACAAGAGCAGTGTGCGGTTTCCTTTGTCCTTCAGTAGAATAGAGCTGAAAGTCATTCGTGGTGTGACAGTACACAGCAGAGAGTGAGAGACGATCGAAGTTTGTCTACCCCTCATCCATTGTCAAATCCACTGCCCCCCTAGTCGGGGCCAAAACTATGTCCTACAGAAGGATATACAACAAATTCTTATTTACAATGACGGCCAAACCCGGACGACGCTGGGCCAATTGTGCGCCGCCCTATTGGACTCCCAATCACGGCCGGGTGTGATACGGCTTGGATTTGAACCAGGGACTGTAGTGGCACCTCTTGCGCCACTCGGGAGCCCCTAGTATGTAATCTCTATTCAAGGGTTCTGCTGGGGGCTTTGACTACCCCAGTGAGTTGGGGGTGGGGCATGACATGATGAGTGCCTGCATGGTTCATACATGCATCATGGGTTAGGATGAATAATACTGATCAACAATGAGGCATTGATACCAAAATGTCCTTACAAGACCTTCACACCTACAATACATTCTCTTTTAGCAAAGTTCAGATCCAGAAGGGAACCAGTGCCAGTAATGTCCAGGTCTTGTCCCAATTGGCACCCTATTCCCTATATAGTGCACTACTACTTTTGATCAAGGCCCATTGGACACAAACCAGGTGTTCAGGCTGACGACATTATCCATACCAGTGAACCTCTGTTGCCGCATACTTCATCCTTGTCCAAAGGGAACCATATGCCATTAGTTACACTAGCTTTACTACCCCACTCTATGCCACTGCGATAACAGAGCACAGATCCTCTCATTTTATTTCACAAGTAAATCCACTTTCAACATGCAACCCGAAATAACATTATCTCGTTCGCTCATCTTACGCGGTTTAGTCTTTTCAAAGACACCCAAGACCAACTTTTAATAATTGTCCAAGTCATATTTGACATGGCACAGCCTGGCATTAGAGCTGGGCAGATGTCTGTCAAAATGGAGAGCTCCCTCCTCTCACACCAGTCATGATCATGCCATTCCAATGACCAGAAACAACCAAGGACAATGGCATCAAAACAATAAATTATTTGGGGCATTCAACAGCGTCCCGAATCTGGTGTGTGTGTGTGTGGTGGGGGGGGGGGGGGGTGTTAGGCTGAGATTTTCAGCTACAGCTGGGGTCATAATGGCGCTAATCCTCCCCCTTACTTAATTCCTTGATATTGTCCAACAATACTGTCCTCGTCTTTCTTTTCCTTATCTTTTTCCCCCCATCATGCTGTCTTGTTCCATGCGTCTCTAACTGGGTTCCACGTTTGACACTTCTCAAATGTGACCCTTTCCTGCCTAATTCTCCTCCCTCTTCTTGACTTCAGTCTCTCTCCTCACCCCATGCCCTCCCTCCCCGGTGGCGCCTGAGCACCACAGACAGCTCTGTTACGCCGCAGAACCTAATCGGACCACGCGTGGGACCAGGCCTCGGTGCCAATGTGTGTATCCAGGTTGAGCGTGTTTGCATGCATGTGTAGGCTACATATGGGGGTGGAAGATTGGGATTATTTTTCTGGTCAGCCATGATATGGACTCGTCTTCTATCTGGGGTTAAAGAGGAGGTGGGGCGATAGCGGCCTAATCTCCGAAGGGTTAAATCAACCGGACAGGGGCTTAAGATATGTTCCCAGACAATGCTGTTATCAACCCAAAGCAGATTTACTCTGACTTCTACCCTCCCCTTTGCCACCAATTTAAAAAAGATTGGCATAGAACAAAGACAAAAATCACTATCTTTTGATATGTTATCCCCAGACTAAGGTGACTTCCGTATTGGACGGCTGTTGCAAATGTCAAGGACATTTACACAAGGGCGGACCAGAAGATATGAAGACCTACCTGAAAAACAGCAGGTAGGTCTGACGCCTGAGCCCTCTAACTTGGAGAATGCTATGATTTAAGCACGCAAGAGAGGCCCAAAGCATCTTGGAACCCAGTCATCAATGGAGTGGCAGAGGTGGCACGATATGAAAGACCCCATCCAAGCTGGCATCGCCAAGGCGACCAACACAGCTGTGCTCCTATTACTATCATGAATATGAGTTATTCACTCAATACATTTTTTTTCCCCGGGGAGGCCTAATAACCATTTCTCCCCATCACTTGGTGCTCTGGAAGTCTGGTACTACTCTGCCAACTGTATTATTTTCAAGTCGGCTCCTATCAGACAGCTCTTCATAAACCACCAGGCCACATCTGCTGACGGCATGCTGGAAATAGCTGCATCCATTACTGTCTGTTTCTTTTATGAATATATTACCTTTTGATCTTTTTTTTCTTTTTTCATTCCTGACACAGTTTCACAAGAAGGGAGGGACTGGAGTGGACTGGATTCCTGAATCCATGGGTGACTTAAACACAGGTTTTACAGTTGGGCTGGTTCGTTTAGCCTACACTCGGCAGTGCTTCTCAGTAAGTCGACTTGGATGATTACTCCTCGTCATTGCCGTGGTGTCCCTCTTCACCCTGCTCTCTCATCTCCCACTTCCTACTCATCCGTTTAATTGCACTCCAATGAGCAGGGAGAGGAGAAGGGAGGAAGTGCGGGTGCGGTGGAAAAGCAACGCTAGCGACGGGGAACGCCGTATCAGAGAAGAGAATCATCAGCCTCTAGAGGAGTGACTATAATTCACACACAGATATGAAGTGTCTGTTTCGATGATTGACGTGTGGCGTGTAGGTGACCTTTATGGAAGCAACGCCTCACAATAACCTCACTACACCAAGGAAAGAAAGAAAAACGTTATTTGTAATTCTTCCCTCCGTGCTTCAGTCCCCTGTCGTCTTTTGTGTTGGTCACGGTTTACACAAATCATTTTTTTTTTTAAAGTGGAAGCCTAAACACTGCAGGTAAATGCAACTACTCCAGCTTCCCCTCCAAAGATGTCTGGTACAGGCTTAGTCAGACTAACTTCTTCTGGGGGGGGGGTATTCTTTAGCGTCCCCTCAAATTGAATCCTCCCCGCTCTCCCTAGCCTCCCCTCGCGCCTCTGATCTTTCTGAAATATTCATCATCTGTCGTATCGCCTCAATGCTCACCAGTACAGCCATGCATATATCCAGTATCCATGCTGCAGCAGGCGAAGCCTCCCCACTAACCCTAAAGGAGGGCTTTAGACCAAGCGAACCTCGCTGTCCAGACCATGACAGACCACATCCACTAGTTGCTCTGTGCAAAACTCTTGTATAGTCCCCTCAAGCACTGACAAACAGTTCACTATAAAAATACTTATTTCCATTCACTCCCATTGACGTCCTCCCATTCACTCCCATTGACGTCCTCCCATTCACTCCCATTGACGTCCTCCCATTCACTCCCATTGACGTCCTCCCATTCACTCCCATTGACGTCCTCCCATTCACTCCCATTGACGTCCTCCCATTCACTCCCATTGACGTCCTCCCATTCACTCCCATTGACGTCCTCCCATTCACTCCCATTGACGTCCTCCCATTCACCCTAGATATTGTGACACAAGCCTCCTTGTCCATTCTTCCTCCATACAGAGTAATTGTGGACAGTAGCCCAGCATGTTACATCAGAGTTCCTGCAGCATCGTCCTTCCTTGCAGTGACAACACAGCCTCCCGTTACTCCCTACAAGAGCCGGAGCCTGCTGGTTCTCCGTTCTACCTGATAATTAATTGCGCACACCTGGTGTCCCAGGTCTAAATCGGTCCTTGGTTAGAGGGGAACAATGGAGGGGGGGGGGGGGGGGGGGGGGGCAGTGGAACTGGCTTCGGGTCCAGAGTTGAGTTTGAGGGCTCTATAACAATGGAGACGGGGGAAACACACTGTCGTTGTTACATCAGAGAAGCCACGCAGACACGGAGGCCTAGTTCTACCGCTACACACTTTCTTCCTTCCCTGCTTCCCTTCTCTGTGTAATCTGATCCAACTCTGCACTTCCACACCTCGGAGACAACACTGACCGCCTATAATTCCTAGTGCGAGGAGCATACAGGGGGTAAACATGAATTACCCAATTAGCTCGTCCCAGTCTGCGACAACTGTATGCCCTCTGGTCTGGTGTGATACACTTTCGACACATCTACTCATCGAAGCCTAATTAGAATGATCATTTAATCAGCTACTGGTTAGACATTATTCTGTTACACGGTCAAATAGAACCTACATTGACTTGTTGAATGACTTGCAAGTCATCGTTTCTTTTTATTTGTCAGTTGACTGCTAGCTGTTTTCCAGGCTATGTCAATTAACACAATAACATTAGCTAAGGCATTGCATTTCTCCCGATGAATCACTGCTAATGACACCATGTAGCTGCTGTAATGTAAAACCATGCTGTTACAGTCTTGGGACTGTCCGCTGTTTTCTAATGCTGTCACTGCATTTAGCTAGGGTGGTAATGAATCATTTCGTCAAGTCCAGTAAGCCAAACTCTAAAACTCAAGACTAGGCCCTAATCCTCAATTTGAAAGTCCGAGAGGCTTCATGCTTTGACTCTTGAAAGCATATTATAAACAGACGTAAAATGTCTTTGACACGCGGGATGTTCATAGAATCCGATATCGTCCCCTCTTTCAAGTTGGAGAATGTGTGCTTGCGCTCTGTTTCACATGCGATCCTGCCAGCAGGGCCCTGCTTTGTGTACTTAAGCCTTTCAATGTGCCTGACTGTAGTGGGGGTTTGGTATGCTAGTGGAGCCGAGAGGGGAGTTCCATCAACTGGCTGTTATCGGTGGACTGATAAATGGACTGTAAGAAGCAGCAGGAACAGCTCGTAGGACAGGAGCCTATGAGTTGATTATCTGGCCAAGATGAAGCAAAGCAGTGCGACAAAAACAACACAGTTACAAACAAACGTACAGTCAATAACACAATAGAAAAATCTATGTACAGTGTGTGTGCAAATGTAGAAGATTAGGGAGGTAAGGCAATAGAGCGCTATTTACAAATTGGCTGTGTACAGTGATCGGTACGCTGCTCTGACAGCTGATGCTTAGAGAGGGAGATTTGTCTCCAGCTTCAGTGCCTTTTTTATTTTATTTATTTTTTAAAGAAATGCAATTCGTTCCAGGCATTGGCAGCAGGGAACTGGAAGGAACGGTGACCAAAGGGGGTGTTGGCTTTGGGGATGACCAGTGAGCTGAGATAAGGCGGTGCTTTACCTAGCAAAGACTTATAGATGACCTGGATCCAGTGGTTTGGCGACGAATATGTAGCGAGGGCCAGCCAACGAGAGCATACAGTTTGCAGTGGTGGGTAGTATATGGGGCTTTGGTGACAGAACAGATGGCACTGTGATAGACTACATCCAGTTTGCTGAGTAGAGTGTTGGAGGATTTTTGGTAAATTACATCGCCAATGTCAAGGATCGGTAGGATAGTCAGTTTTACGAGGGTATGTTTGGCAGGATGAGTGAAGGAGGATTTGTTGTGAAATAGGAAGCCAATTCTATATTTAATTTTGGATTGGAGATGCTTAATGTGAGTCTGGAAGGAGAGTTTACAGTCTAACCAGACATCTAGGTATTTGTAGTTGTCCACATATTCTAAGTCAGAACCATCCAGAGTAGTGATGCTAGTCGGGCGGGAGGGTGCGGGCAGCAATCGGTTGAAGAGCAAGCATTGCAAATCAGACACTCATCAGGTCCCATTTTTGCAGTCTTTGGTAACACTCGGCCGGGGATCGAACTCACAACCTGGACTCTAACCTCGAGTCAAATTTGATTTGTCACATGCTCCGAATACAGCAGATGTTGACCTTACCGTGAAATTCTTCCTTACAAGACCCTTAACTCCATTTTCTTAACTGTGTTGTTGGTTAAGAAAAAAATCTACTAAATAAACTAAAGTAAAAAATAACAATGAGGCTTTGACTTGATAAAATAACTAGGTTAGTCGAGGTAATTTGTACATGTAGGTAGGGGTAAAGTGACTGTGTAGATAATAATCAGCGAGTAGCAGCAGTGTAAAAACAAAAAGGGGGAGGGTGGTGTCAATGCAAA
The DNA here is from genome assembly GCF_002021735.2 of Oncorhynchus kisutch. Taxonomy (NCBI): domain Eukaryota; kingdom Metazoa; phylum Chordata; class Actinopteri; order Salmoniformes; family Salmonidae; genus Oncorhynchus; species Oncorhynchus kisutch. The sequence goes on from NC_034193.2 coordinate 43,549,446, forward strand.
TAGTTTGGGTGGCCATTTGATTGTTCTTATCTTGTCTAATGGCTTGGGGGTAGAAGCTGTTAAGGAGCCTTTTGGACCTAGACTTGGTGCTCTGGTACCGCTTGCCGTGCTGTAGCAGAGAGAAGTCTATGACATGGGTGACTGGAGTCTTTGACAATTTTTTGGGCCTTCCTCTGACACTGCCTTGTATATAACTTGGCCCCAGTGATGTACTGGGCCATACGCACTACCCTCTGTAGCACTTTATGGTCGGATGCCAAACAGCTGCTATACCAGGCACTGATGCAACCGGACAGGGTGCTCTCAATGGTGCAGCTGTGTAACGTTTTGAGGATGTGGGGACACCATGCAAAATCTTTTCAGTCTCCTGAGAGGGAAACGGTGTTGTGTCCTCATCACGGCTGTCTTAGTGTGTTTGGACCATGATAGTTTGTTGGTGATGTGGACACGATGGAACTTGATCAATGTGAATGGGGGTGTTTTCGGTCCTCCTTTTCCTGTAATCCATGATCATCTCCTTTGTCTTGCTCAAGTTGAGGGAGAGGTTGTCTTGCTCTAGGTTGAGGGCCACTGAAGTTGGTTTAAATGGAGTGTAGCCTACGCTCAAGTGGGAAGCATTCACCTTCTAAGTGAACATTCACAGATAGTTTCCTGCACCTTCAGGTTTGACTGATAACTGTAACTAGATATTGTCCCAACCTAGTTTTTGATGTGGTTGTATCTACACGGGAACCAATTATCTCTGTGTAGCAAATGTCGTTGAGCCTATCCCTCTGACTGGGGAAACAACCATCCAGACCCCCGGTGCTGCTGAGTCATAGCCTGGTCTGACCGTGGAATAACCACAACTTCCTGTAGCCCACACAGTCGATCGATTAGTATCACGCTCCACACCGCTGCACATCCTCCCGTGTCGGTTTTTATACTCCACAGTTGGCCAATTAACCCCTATTTCTTCCAGTAGTCCCACAGTGGACAAAGTGACGGGTGAGTGGGAGAGTGTGAATAGGAGGGAGAGGTGGTGGTGAGCGGGTCCTGACGGGGTTTAAGCTTTCTCTCAGCAGGCTAGCTGGACCAAAACCACCTACCAGACGCACACATGGGTCACACAGCTGTGTGTGAACTGTGTCTAGGGAGCACTTACTGACCATGGCCTCTTAGCAGCAGGGCTGCAAATCTATTTAGAGAATTGGCAGGGATGTGGAGGTTTTGGGGGGGGGGGGGTCTTTTACAAATGTTCCATCCCGAGAATAAATCACTTTTCTCCTGGGTAACCCGGCATTTCTCAGCAACGCCAAACAGCTATGACTCCGCAGGACCAAGCTCGTCTCTGTCCTGGCACCCCAATGGCAGAACCAGCCACCCCCCTGAAGCTAGGACAGCAGAGTCCCCGTCCATCTTTTCTGAAATCACCTGAAACCCTAACTCATTTAAGAGTATTTTAAATCATCGCCATCCTCACCCCTATGGCCTATCTTACAGCTCATTAGCCTACCTTTCATAATATTTCCCTTAATGTTGTACGACGTGAGTAATGGGTATTACCTCTCGTGGCTTAATTTCTTCCTTGCTCACATCAGTTAAATAAAATGTTTCGTTGGCCTTCATTGTAATGACATACGAGAATAAGATGCAGAGGGATTTCGCTTCTCTTCGCCGAGATTGAATGGCTATGGGTCTGAATAAATAACTGCTGTAGTCTATTGCCATTGCATTTAACATTCAGCAAACAAGAGCACGCTTGCATCCCTCTTCGTCCACAAATATAATATATTCTAGTCTAGCTTTTCCCGGGACTCCACAAGAGTTAAGGGGAGAGGCCAGCGGAGGGCCAGTGAGTATTGCGCAAGAGTGAAGACCTGCATTGTGAATTGCGCTCCATAAAATGCGCCGTCTGTCACCGGCCTGAGTGTTGATTGATCATGCAGAAAAGTCTGTAGAGAAGACCGATTTTAGACATGACACTATAAATGAACAGTTCTGTTTCACATCATGCTGTTCTTAGAAATGATTTACCAGTTTCTCAGTTATTTATCCCGGGAAACAGGAGTAGGTTTGGATGGAAAATATCTTAATCTCGCCAACCCAGTTCCCCCAGCGTGTACGTGTTGATGTGTGTGCATTGGTGGGGGGAGGCAGGTCCGCCTTATACACAGATAGTGAACGCAGCTTTACAGATGTGTGGTTAATGGGACTTAAATCTGCTTGATCTGTACCCCCCCCCCCCCCCCCAACACACACTCCGTCACAGCTGTCTTTTGTCTCTTGATCCCTCTGTCTCTTATGGCTGTCTGTGGAACAAGTCTACCTCTGGTTTAGCAGCACATGTGGCCAGGATCAAGAAAAACAAACCTCTGTCTACGAGACCAGAAATCAATTCTGCACGTTGTATCGCTGCTCTCAGATGTAGATGTATGGCTTTCGAGACCCACAATGGTTTTAGACTGTGAAGGTTCTATGATGCCTCTAGCCACACCTCCACCACTGTTTTGTTTCCCCATCAGGCTTTTGAAACGGATTGAAGCCTCATTTTTTTTATCTCCTTAGATCTGGGGTTCTTCCACTCTATCATTTATCCTCTTCGTTCCTTTTGGGGTGTAGTTTAGGCTAGCCTGGTTTAGTCAACCTTATCTTGGTAAACCAGGTCCGCTGGATCTCTTTTTTAGTGTGTCAAAGCTTAAGCTAATAGCCATTTTTGATTCAAGTCGGTGTATGAATGGATAGGGTTTGATTCAAGTCGGGGTATAAATGGATGGGGCTGTAAAGAGACGTTGCTGTAAATGAGAATGTGTTCTCAGTCAACTTACCTGTTAATGGTAAAATAAATAAAAGCTTCCAATTTAAATGTAGCAATGTTACGGTTTATACTCTCCAGTGCATGGGTGTGTTTTGCCAGATAGGAGCCAAAGACACACACACACACACACTGCACAGTGCCACAACTTGCCAGGGTTATGAGGACACTCCGCAGTCTGACATGCCTGTGAGTGGAGGCTGGAGATGAGCAGTATTCACACCGTCTGTGGAACCTAGTTAAGCATCCACTGACACAAGGTCTGTGTGAGCCCGTTTAGTCAGGAAGGGATGGTTTGGATGTATGACAATAGCTAAGACCTGTTTGTCTGAGAGGAGAGGATGGTGTTTGTTTGCCCGTACAGGATGAGATGGTTAGAGCGAGAGGGTGAAACAGCCGTTTTCAGCTCAGGACTATTTTGGTTGATGTTCGCAGTGGGAAAGTGTGTGTCGAACGAGGCTAAATGTATGGGGCTAGTGTGGAATGTCCCACCAGGATTCGAGCGATTGGCGCCAAACCGCATTCATCTCTCTCTTTTACTCTCGTCTACTGGGGGCTCTCTGACAGTCAGACATTCCTGCCCTCATTGTGTTGTGCTTCCTGGAAGGCCTGACCATCAGTCCAGAATGCTCTAGAGTCAGATTCCCCTCCCCCAATCCTAACCTTAACCATTAGTGGGGGGAATGCAAAACTGACCCAAGATCAGAATCCTCCAAACTATCCCAGTAGCTCAGGAAGAACAATAGTGGGGTTCAAATCAAACGTTTATTTGTCACGTGAGCTGAATACAGCAGGTGTAGACCTTACAGTGAAATGCTTACTTACAGGCTCTAACCAATAGTGCAAAAAAGGTATTCGGTGAATAATAGTTAAGTAAAGAAATAAAAACAACAGTAAAAAGACAGGCTATATACAGTAGCGAGGCTATAAAAGTAGCGAGGCTATAAAAGTAGCGAGGCTACATACAGACACCGGTTAGTCAGGCTGATTGAGGTAGTATGTACATGTAGATATGGTTAAAGTGACTATGCATATATGATGAACAGAGAGTAGATGTAGTGTAAAGAGGGGTTGACGGGTGGCGAGACACAATGCAGATAGCCCGGTTAGCCAATGTGCGGGAGCACTGGTTGGTCGGGCCAATTGAGGTAGTATGTACATGTATACATGAATGTATAGTTATAGTGACTATGCATATATGATAAACAGAGAGTAGCAGCAGCATAAAAGAGGGGTTGGGGGCAGCACACAATGCAAATAGCCCAGGTAGCCATTTGATTACCCGTTCAGGGGTCTTATGGCTTGGGGGTAAAAGCTGTTGAGAAGCCTTTTTGTCCTAGACTACCGCTTGCCATGCGGTAGTAGAGAGAACAGTCTATGGCTGGGGTCTTTGACAATTTTTAGGGCCTTCCTCTGACACCGCCTGGTGTAGAGGTCCTGGATGGCAGGCAGCTTAGCCCCAGTGATGTACTGGGCCGTACACACTACCCTCTGCCGTGCCTTGCTGTCGGAGGCCGAGCAATTGCCGTACAAGGCAGTGATGCAACCAGTCAGGATTAGAGGTCGACCGATTATGATTTTTCAACGTCGATACCAATTATTGGAGGACCATTTAAAAAATATATACAGTCGTGGCCAAAAGTTGAGAATGACACACAGAAATGTTCTGCTGTCTACTGCCTCAGTTTGTATGATGGCAATTTGCATATACTCCAGAATGTTATGAAGAGTGATCAGATGAATTGCAATTAATTGCAAAGTCCCTCTTTGTCATGCAAATTACCTGAATCCCCCAAAAAAACATTTCCACTGCATTTCAGCCATGCCACAAAAGGACCAGCTGACATGTCAGTGATTCTCTCGTTAACACAGGTGTGCGTGTTGACAAGGAGATCACTCCGTCATGCTGATTGAGTTCGAATAACAGGCTGGAAGCATCAAAAGGAGGGTGGTGCTTGGAATCATTGTTCTTCCTCTGTCAAACATGGTTACCTGCAAGGAAATATGTGCCATCATCATTGCTTTGCACAAAAAGGGCTTCACAGGCAAGGATATTGCTGCCAGTAAGATTGCACCTAAATCAACCATTTATCGGATCATCAAGAACTTCAAGGAGAGCGGTTCAATTGTTGTGAAGAAGGCTTTAGGGCGCCCAAGAAAGTCCAGCAAGCGCCAGGACCGTCTCCTAAAGTTGATTCAGCTGCAGGATCGGGGCACCACCAGTACAGAGCTTGCTCAGGAATGGCAGCAGGCAGGTGTGAGTGCATCTGCACGCACAGTGAGGTGAAGACTTTTGGAGGATGGCCTGGTGTCTAGAAGGGCAGCAAAGAAGCCACTTCTCTCCAGGAAAAAACATCAGGAACAGACTGATATTCTGCAAAAGGTACAGGGATTGGACTGCTGAGGACTGGGGTAAAATCATTTTTCTCTGAATCCCCTTTCCGATTGTTTGGGGCATCTAGAAAAGAGCCAAGGGAGTGGGCTCACTCACAATTTTGCCTAAGAACACAGCCATGAATAAAGAATGGTACCAACACATGCTCAGAGAGTAACTTCTCCCAACCATCCAGGAACAGTTTGGTGACGAACAATGCCTTTTCCAGCATGATGGAGCACCTTCCCATAAGGCAAAAGTGATAACTAAGCGGCCCATATTTTGGGTCCATGGCCAGGAAACTCCCCAGACCTTATTCCCATTGAGAACTTGTGGTCAATCCTCAAGAGGCGGGTGAACAAACAAACAACTCACAAATCCTGACAAACTCCAAGCATTGATTATGCAAGAATGGGCTGCCATCAGTCAGGATGTGGCCCAGAAGTTAATTGACAGCATGCCATGACGGATTGCAGAGGTCTTGAAAAAGAAGGGTCAACACTGCAAATATTGAGTCTTTGCATCAACTTCATGTAATCGTCAATAAAAGCCTTTGACACTTATGAAATGCTTGTAATTATACTTCAGTATTCCTTTGTAACATCTGACAAAAATATCTAAAGACACTGAAGCAGCAAACTTAAAAAATGTATATTTGTAATTCTCCAAATTTTAGCCGTGTGTGTGTATATGTATATATAATTTAATGACAATTACAACTACTCAATGAACACTTATTTTAACTTAATATAATACATAAATAAAATCTATTTAGTCTCAAATAAATAATGAAACATGCTCAATTAGGTTTAAATAATGCAAAAACACAGTGTTGGAGAAGAAAGTAAAAGTGCAATATGTGCCATGTAAAAAAGCTAACGTTTAAGTTCCTTGCTCAGAACACGAGAACATATGAAAGCTGGTGGTTCAATATTCCCAGTTAAGAAGTCTTAAATTGTAGTTAATATAGGAATTATGACGCGTCGACTATTACTTTCTACACCATTTGTATTTCATATACCTTTGACTATTGGATGTTCTAATAGGCACTTTAGTATTGCCAGCCTTTTTTGAGGATCTCTGGACCCATGTCAAATCTTATTAGACTGTCATGACTGTCTTGGTGTGTTTGGACCATTCTAGTTTGGTGATGTGGACACCAAGGAACTTGAAGCTCTCATCCTGCTCCACTACAGTGCCGTCGATGAGAATGGGGGGATGCTCGGGCCTCCTTTTCCTGTAGTACACAATCATCTCCTTAGTCTTGGTTACATTGAGGGATAGGTTGTTATTCTGGCACCACCCGGCCAGGTCTCTGACCTCCTCCCTATAGGCTGTCTCGTCCTTGTCGGTGATCAGGCCTACCACTGTTGTGTCGTCTGCAAACATAATGATGGCGTTGGAGTCGTGCCTGGCCATGCAGTCGTAGGTGAACAGGGAGTACAGGTGGGGACTGAGCACGTACCCCTGGGGGACTCCAGTGTTGAGCCAGTGTTGAGGATCAGTGTGGCAGATGTGTTGCTACCTACCCTCACCACCTGGGGGTGGCCCGTTAGGAAGTCCAGGATCAAGTTGAAGAGGGAGTTGTTTAGTCCCAGGATCCTTAGCTTAGTGGTGAGCTTTGAGGGCACTACGGTGTTGAACGCTGAGCTGTAGTCAATGAATAGCATTCTCACATAAGTGTTCCTTTTGTCCAGGTGGAAAAGGGCAGTGTGGAGTGCAATAGAGATTGCATCATCTGTGGATCTGTTTGGGCGGTATGCAAATTGGAGTGAGTCTATGGTTTCTGGGTTAATGGTGTTGATGTGAGCCATTAACAGCCTTTCAAAGCACTTCATGGCTACGGACGTGAGTGCTACGGGTCTGTAGTCATTTAGGCAGGTTACCTTCTTGGGCACAGGGACTATGGTGGTCTGCTTGAAACATGTTGGAATTACAGACTCAATCAGGGACATGTTGAAAATGTCAGTGAAGACACCTGCCAGTTGGTTAGGGGGTGGCCAGAGCAGGGGTTTGGAAAAGGAAAGAATAGCTCCTAGTACAGTGCTGAATAATAATGGATCAAGGTACAGGAGGAAGTGAGGGAGTGAGTCCATCGGTCATTAACCTAACCACACTACTTAGAATGCAGGGCCGAGGAGCAAAGTCCACCCCGATGTACACACCATGCAATCCAACAGCAGTTCCTGGTCACTACCCACGATGCAACAGTGTTCAGGTATATACAGTGTCTTTCTGTCAGCAGACGACATATTGCAATACTACTACCTCTTTTAACTTGTGGTCAACACAGCTCAAGGAATCTGTACTTTTAATTTCCTAATGGGGGGGATTTGGTGAAGGAGCCACAAGTTCTAGGTCTGTTGCTGTTTTACCAGCACCCAGAACACACTCAACATGCCTCCCTCGCTCTCTCTCTTTCTCTCCTATCTGTTCTTCTCTCTCTATCATAACTGTATCACCATAGCCATCTACAGTCTGGTACAGTCAGGGTCAAAACTGCCGAGGCTGTTTGCAGTGTTACAAAAAAAAACGCAAGTGAGAATAAGATTGATTGGACAACCAGGAAGAGTTGATAGACTAGATAGTCAACAGTATAGTGTGTGAGTGACTGAAGTCTTTGTTACTAAGGCGATGTGGGGTGTGTCGCAACAGCGCAACAATTAAATCGGAACTCATTGTCTGAACCCACTGCCTTGCCCAGGAGAACAGACGGCACGAACACTGCCACAGATTCACACACAAAATAATATATATATAAAGCATGTGGTACCAGGATAGACTGCATACCTACTATTTTGACATTATTTTTCAATGTCATCTAATGGTAATTGGTACAGTTGAAAAGACAAGACACTCCCAAGCTTGGGAAAAGGAGAAATGCGTGCCACACCTCTATTTTAACACATTGCGAGAGAGAAATGGGGAGTAGGAGAGGTGGGAGACATGTTCTGTGTCCATGATGAGTAAGCTTGTAGCTGTAACGTGTAGCTGCAAGCTCAGGCAGAAATGCCTCTTGGCCAACGCCCCGTTCACTGTGAACCCCCATAGGTCAGGTAGCTTGCTGACTGGGCTGTGACTTGACTGTTCTCAATGGAGCTCAGATGGGCACACGTACCTCCTTAAGGGCCTAGAGTGAGACACACACTGACACTCCCATGGCAACATGGTGACTTACCTGTGACTCACCAGTCTGTTGTTCCAAATGCTAGTGAGATAAGTATGCATGAGGGCTCTCTGGGTGGACGGTCTAGAATAACAGACACACACACCAATCTAATTTCTCTCTGAACCCTGGGGGGAAAACGCAGGAAGGTCATTAGTGAGAAATACACAATTATACGGGCATCTCCACTACACTCCTGGTCTCTGTGGGAAACACATGACAACTCTCCAGTTCTAGAGATTGAAACAGTAAACACACACACACACATCCCCCATTCTGAGCCCCGGGGCTAACACAGGAGGGTGTGCTACGATCACTCACATCAGTAACAGGCTCACGGCTTGACAGACCCACAGAGCAGCTCCAGACTAATTTCAGACCAGGATTGTTATGCACGCTGGTACAGTAGTGCTACTCTCTCGCACGTACAAAAAAAAATACTTTGGCGCGGCATTAAATTACAATGAGTTAAATGTGATTTCCAGAGGGATGACAATTTAGATGTCTAAAACAAAGTCCTATATGAGATTAAATGAATATGCTTTTGCATAGTAACGCTCATAGATACATGTTGATGTTTACTGTATTAGGTCATAATCACATGTATGCAAATGCAGTACCTGGAGATGCCTGGGTTGCATACGAGGACAGGCAGCGGTAGCCAGGAATGTTAGTGCATCGCCCATCATGTGCAAACACGCCCGGGGGACAACATGCTGTCACGGCTCGCCACATTCTCTCCTAGCTACTACAAGGTGGGAAGTAGATCCGCTTTCCTTCATTCCTGTCATCCTGCCGTACGGTAGTCAGTCCAACCCTCCACCTCATTTCCATAGCTGCATATATTTGGAAACAAACACATTTTGTCAGGCTTTTCCGGTGACGGCAATATCAAGTGAATCTGTAGGCGACTCTCTGTCATGCCTCCCATAGGAAGTATTTCATATTGTATGTATTTTCGGCCTGAGTCTAGAAATAGGCAGGTAAATCTAACGGTTTAAAAGCGTCAAATGAATACCCACTCTCGTATGAGTAAGGAATAGCAGTGCAACATCGACTTAAAAAGATTTCTGCATCGTTCATCTTAGCTGATCTTGGACGAATGGGCATTCGTGTGGAATTGTGTGACGTCTCAAGCTGCTACATTCATGCATATGAAAAATGAGATGCGGGTAAACAGAAACGTGTGAACACGTTGACACACTCTCACACACTTGGCTTTTGCTCTTTGGGAGAATGGCTCTAAACAGCCTGACTCTTGTGTCATGCATGCCTCCCATGGACTCTCCCACAATCCTATCCAGTTTACACACACACACACAGCATGTCAGTAATGTCTGTGCCCAGCAAAGAATCCCATCCCTTCAGTCACAGTAACTCCCATCACCGCAAACATCTGAACCACACACTGGTGACATTGTAGAGTGGCCACTAACATCACGTGCCACTCCCATCGCATTTAACTGCAATGAGCGAGCCATCATTGATCATGTGTTGAGTGAGCGGTGGGTTGAGTGTAGAAGTCGTGACGTTTTGTTCACAGTGAAACCGAGTGTTTTATATTGAGGAGTGGATGTGGGTCATCCTCCAACCAGCTCTCTCCTGCACCAGAGGTTATTTTGAGTCTGAAGACCATCAGAATTAGGAATGTGTGCAATGTGAGAGAGACACACACACACTCACTCTCACTTGGCCTTTGCTCGTTGGGAAAATGGCTCCAAACAGAAAAAGTAAAAAATGCATTTAATTGTAAGAAACTTTTAGAATTATTGTTCTAATTCTAGACATTCAGCTAGATAGCATTGGTTAAATATCCCCATGTAATGGTAATGGAGAGCTAGCATGGCTGCAACAGAGTGAGAAACCATGCTGGGCCAACTGAGGGATCAGTTAAGTGGGGAAGAGTAGATCGGGTCCAAACCAACACGGCAAAAGGAATGCAATTTAGCCGTATGACGATACTTCAGGAGGGAACGGGGAACAGGGGATACCTAGTCAGTTGTGTCTTCCGCATTTAACCCAACCCCTCTGAATCCGAGAGGTGCGGAGGGCTGCATTAATCTGCATCCGCCTCTTCGGCGCCAAGGTGTATGATAGATGGTCACAACGAGAGAGAGAGAGAGAGAGAGAGAGAGAGAGAGAGCAGAATGGAGATAAGAGACAGGTACTGCTGGGAAAAATGACTTGATAAGGATTGAAAAAGAACTGAGGTGGGAGTGTTTTGAAATGGTTAAATCAGCCAGTGATAAATGGTCATTAAGCGTTGGGCCTGTATTTACAGGTGAAGGAGGTGTGGCGTTTTGAGGAGGAACTGTGTGAGTGTGTTCACCATAAAGGTGTTGTCTTAGGAGGAATAGGGTGTGTATGAATGACTACTTACTTTCTCACACATGAGAAACCCGTCTAGCGGGTTCTGGGAGCTGATACTGTCAGTCGGCAGCCGGCAGGCAGGCAGGTGTCTAGCTCCCACAGCCGTATGTATAGGCGGAGGCTCAGCCCGGGGTTAAAGGCCGCGGGGGCTTAGCAGTTGGCATTCCTGTCCTGCAGCTGTCTCTCTGCCCCCTCCGCTCCTATCCCAGCAGCCTTTGCTGTTGATTCGGTGTTGTCATTTCTGGCACTGTTCAGAGGGAGGGCATTCATTCACCTATCTGTACTCTTACCTGGGGGAGAGAGTATGAAATAAAATGTATTTTAACTAACGGCCTAATTAATATTTACCTCTTTTTTTTAAAGACAGGTTAGAAGAATAAAGACGGCAAACTGTAAAATAATTGAGTGGTATGATTGTAATTTGCGGCAAAATGTGGAAGATAATTATTTTATCTAAATGTTCTCTCTTTTTTTTGTCTTTCAGGTCTTCTCCTCCATTGTTGTTGGTTTGAGCCCAGGAGGCCACCATGGAAATGCAGAGTGGGTTCATAATCTGGCTATATTGTTCTCCCCCTTTCACAACCTTTTTAAAAAAAAAATAGATTTCTTCCTTTGTTTTCTTCCTCTTCTTGGCTATCACCTTCCTCTTCTCTTAATTCCTCCTCTCCCTCATATTCCTTCCTCTCCTTTGTTCAACTGAACACAATGTCTTCCCCTTAGTGCAATTAACAAGCATGTTAGATGCATAATAGGTAACTTCCAAGTGCAGTGTTGTCTCTAGTAACCCCTCTTTGCTCTCCCTCCTAGTGCGTTAACAAGAGTGTCAGCTATTATTCTAAGTGCAGTCCATAATAACCACATAGATCTCCCCTCTTTCCCTCTGTAGTGGGCGCGCCCTGAGGGCACTAACAAGTGTGTTGAACATGGATAATATATAACTTCAAAGTGCACTTCCAGTCTAACCTCTCTGCTCTCCTTCCCTCCGTAGTGGGCAATGAGGGGAGGGTGAAGGTGAAAGAGTGGCAGCAGACCTACTACGCCGGGGACTCTGGGATCCAGTCAGGAGCCACCACAGTGAGGACCGATGACGACGGGACCGAGTACAGCACCAAGCAGTACAGCACCGTCACCACCACCGTCGTCTCAGAGAACCCTGCTGGTGAGACGCGCGCAGTTTAGTGCTTTGAATACACGCGCTCAAATTGACATAAAGAAACATCTAAAAATACAACCTGCTACAAACATGCACTGTGTCACTTAGGACCATGGAGTTAAAACACACACACACACACCTTATTACTGCTTAATACTAAACTATCATTCAAACCCAACATCTAAAAATACAAACCACAGCATTCCCCCCCCCCCCCCCCCCTCCCCCCTCCCTGTAGAAGTGGAGTCTCAGTATGCCCTGACCCGGGCCCAGCGTGTCCGGGCGGCCATGTTCCCAGAGACGGTGATGGAGGGCACGACCATCCTGTCCACCCAGACTGACCTGTCCCAGATGACCAACGTCCAACGGCTGGCCGAGCCCTCGCAGCTCCTCAAGACGGCCATCGTCCACCTCATCAACTACCAGGACGACGCCGAGCTGGCCACGCGCGCCATCCCCGAGCTCACCAAGCTGCTCAACGACGAGGACCAGGTACAGTACGGGTTGTTTGATACGTCTGTCTTTGCGTCTTTGACTGTGCCTTTTAAACAGCTTGGAAAATTCCAGAAAATGATGTCATGGCTTTAGGAGCTTCTAATAGGCTAATTGACATAATTTGACTCAATTGGAGGTGGACCAATGGATGTATTTCAAGGCCTACCTTCAAACTCAGTGCCTCTTTGCTTGACATCATGGGGAAAATCCCCAAAAATAAGCCAAGACCTCAGAAATGTTTTTGTAGACCTTGGGAGCAATTTCCAAAAGCCTGGAGGTATCACTTTCATATGTACAAACAGTAGTACTAAGCAAGTATAAACACCATGGGAGCACGTGGATGTCATATCGCTCAGGAAGGAGATGCATTCTGTCTCCTAGAGATGTACTTTGGTGCGAAAAGTGCAAATCAATCCCAGAACAACAGCAAAAGAAACGGGTACAAAATAATCTATATCCACAGTAAAATTAGCCCTATATTGACATAAAAGGCCGCTCAGCAAGGAAGAAGCCACTGCTCCAAAACCTCCATCAAAAGCCAGACTATGGTTCACAACTGCACATGGGGACAAAGATTGTACTTTTTGGAGAAGTGTCCTCTGGTCTGATGAAACAAAAATAGAACTGTTTGGCCATAATGACCATAGTTATGTTTGGAGGAAAAGGGGGACGCTTGCAAGCCAAAGAACACCGTGAAGTATGGGGGTGGCAGTATCCTGTTGTGGGGGTGCTTTGCTGCAGGAGGGACTGGTGCACTTCACAAATAGATGGCATCATGAGGCAGGAAAAGTATGTGGATATATTGAAGCAACAACTCAAGACATTTGTCAGGAAGTTACAGCTTGGTCACAAATGGGTCTTCCAAATGGACAATGACCCCAAGCATACTTCCAAAGTTGTGGCAAAATGGCTTAAGGACAACAAAGTCAAGGTATTGGAGTGGCTATCACAAAGCCCTGACCTCAAGCCTATAGAAAATCTGTGAATAGAATTGAAAAAGTGTGTGCGAGCAAGGAGGCTGACAAACCTGACTCAGTTACACCAGCTCTGTCAGGAGGAATGGGCCAAAATTCACCCAACTTATTGTAGGAAGCTTGTGGAAGGCTACCCAAAACGTTTGACCCAAGTTAAACAATTTAAAGGCAATGCTACCAAATACTAATTGAGTGTACGAAACCTTCTAACCCACTGGGAATGTGATGAAAGAAATAAAAGCTGAAATAAATCATTCTCTCTACTATTATTCTGACATTTCATTCTTAAAATAAAGTGTTGATCCTAACTGACCTAAGACGGGGAATTTTTACTAGGATTAAATGTCAGGAATTGTGAACAACGGAGTTTAAATGTATTTGGCTAAGGTGTGTGTAAACTTCCGACTTCAACTGTACATTTGACTACACCATTATAGAATAGAAGAGGCATTATTTAATTTAAATTTCCTTGAAATCATTTGAATTGCAATTCTGAACCATGTTTACTACTTCAGTTGAATTGGAATTTGAGGCATTTTCAATTCTGAAAAGAGCACAACCCTGCTATGTATGTTTCTTTTATCTACCCTCGGCATCTAGCCATCAATCCACCCTTGTCATTTAGACATTGATTTGTTCAATCACTCATTCGTTCATGTTATTTACCACTAGTAATCACAGGTGGTAGTCAACCTGGCTGTCATTCATTCACATTTCTGTACTTCTCAAATAGTCAATATCTCTGCATTTTTCCCTACATTCAAATGAACCAAACCCCCCCCCCCCCTACGGTCTTCCAGGTGGTAGTCAACAAAGCCTCCCTGATCGTCAACCAGCTGACCCGCAAGGAGGCGTCTCGCCGGGCGCTGATGGCGTCCCCCCAGATGGTGGCGGCGGTGGTGCGGGCCATGCAGAACACCGGGGACATGGAGACAGCCCGGGCTACAGCCAGCATCCTCCACAACCTGTCCCACCAGAGAGAGGGCCTGCTCTCCATCTTCAAGTGCGGGGGCATCCCTGCCCTGGTCCGCATGCTCAGGTAGGGGTCTGAGGGACTGCGTGTGGGAGTGCTTCCTCTCATTCTCGCAACTCTCTTATTTTGTGGCCTTTTTTATTTTGTGGCCTTCTATTGACAAAACATTTGACAGTTCATTATGAGTCTTACTATGTTCATCTCTGGAAATCCTTACGGTAACTCTCTCCCTCTGTCAGTTCTCCCATGGAGTCTGTGCTGTTCTATGCCATCACCACCCTCCACAACCTGCTACTGCACCAGGAGGGAGCCAAGATGGCGGTGCGCCTGGCCGACGGCCTGCAGCGAATGGTGCCTCTGCTGAAGAAGAGCAACCCCAAGTTCCTGGCCATCACCACCGACTGCCTGCAGCTGCTGTCCTACGGCAACCAGGAGAGCAAGGTGTGTGGGGGTGGGGGTGAATGACAGTGTGTTTGAATGATTGCCCTGTGTTGGCATGGGTGTGGCTGCCATAGTAATTCTGTGACTGCACGCTTATGAGCATGTGTGGATATGAGACAGGTGTGGCCGGGTAGGGATGTCTGCCCTGTGTGCGCTTGCCTGTGGTTTAATGGGTAAGTGCATGTTTGGACAGGAGTGATACATGGAATGTTTTCACCCTTTTGAAGATGTTAACCATGTAATGCCTAAACCCCTACTGGAAAAACGAGGAATTGGGCACATCCAAACATGTCACGAGCTGGACTAAAAGTGAATGTCCACACTTTGCTGCTCATAGAAATGCTATTGCTTGATTCATGTTGTTTAAACTCCATTTTCCCATCATTCCTCTCTCAGCTGATCATCCTCGCTAACAGTGGTCCGGAGGGCCTGGTCCACATCATGAGGAACTACAGCTATGAGAAGCTCCTGTGGACCACCAGCCGCGTGCTCAAAGTTCTCTCTGTCTGCCCCAGCAACAAACCTGCCATCGTGGATGCTGGTAAGTGTATTAGATTTGCAAAGAGCGACACTGTGGTTTTAATGAATAGAAATTGTATTTTTTCCCCCTCAGTTGTAATGCTATGAGATTATGAAGGATGTCTCTGTTTCCCTCTGTCAGGCGGGATGCAGGCTCTGGGGATGCACCTGACAGGCTCCAGTCAGCGTCTGATGCAGAACTGTCTGTGGACCCTGAGGAACCTATCTGACGCCGCCACGAAACAGGTGAGAACTCCTACCTTCCAACCTAGAGCCTGTTTCCACACTGCTGTCTGCTTCTCTCATTTGTCCTAACCTTTGACCTTTTAACCTCACTTGCATTTACTCTAAATGTTCTTATTTATTGCAACAGCCATGTGTTTAAGAACCACTAATATACTACAGATGAACTAAACTCTCTGTCTCTCTCTAGGAGGGTCTGGACAGTCTCCTTCAGACTCTCGTTGGTCTCCTGAGCTCTGACGACGTCAACATGCTCACCTGCTCCACTGGCATCCTCTCCAACCTCACCTGCAACAACGCTCGCAACAAGGCCATGGTCACCCAGGGCAACGGCATCGAGGCGCTCATCCACGCCGTCGTGAGGGCGGGAGAGAAGGAGGACGTGGCGGAGCCGGCTGTGTGCGCCCTGCGTCACCTGACGTCGCGCCACTCCGACGCCGAGGTGGCCCAGAATGCCGTGCGCATGCATTATGGCATTCCCGCGATCGTCAAGCTGCTCAACCAGCCCTACTACTGGCCTGTCATCAAGGTGAGAGGCAGGATGGAGGGGTGTATAGAGGGACAACCAGCCCTACTACTGGCCTGTCGTCAAGGTGAGAGGCAGGATGGAGGGGTGTATAGAGGGACAACCAGCCCTACTACTGGCCTGTCATCAAGGTGAGAGGCAGGATAGAGGGGTGTATAGAGGGACAACCAGCCCTACTACTGGCCTGTCGTCAAGGTGAGAGGCAGGATGGAGGGGTGTATAGAGGGACAACCAGCCCTACTACTGGCCTGTCATCAAGGTGAGAGGATAGGAGAGGCAGGATGGAGGGGTGTATAGAGGGACAACCAGCCCTACTACTGGCCTGTCATCAAGGTGAGAGGATAGGAGAGGCAGGATGGAGGGGTGTATAGAGGGACAACCAGCCCTACTACTGGCCTGTCATCAAGGTGAGAGGCAGGATAGAGGGGTGTATAGAGGGACAACCAGCCCTACTACTGGCCTGCCATCAAGGTGAGAGGATAGGAGAGGCAGGATAGAGGGGTGTATAGAGGGACAACCAGCCCTACTACTGGCCTGTCATCAAGGTGAGAGGATAGGAGAGGCAGGATGGAGGGGTGTATAGAGGGACAACCAGCCCTACTACTGGCCTGTCGTCAAGGTGAGAGGCAGGATGGAGGGGTGTATAGAGGGACAACCAGCCCTACTACTGGCCTGTCATCAAGGTGAGAGGATAGGAGAGGCAGGATGGAGGGGTGTATAGAGGGACAACCAGCCCTACTACTGGCCTGTCATCAAGGTGAGAGGCAGGATGGAGGGGTGTATAGAGGGACAACCAGCCCTACTACTGGCCTGTCATCAAGGTGAGAGGCAGGATGGAGGGGTGTATAGAGGGACAACCAGCCCTACTACTGGCCTGTCGTCAAGGTGAGAGGCAGGATAGAGGTGTGTATAGAGGGACAACCAGCCCTACTACTGGCCTGTCGTCAAGGTGAGAGGCAGGATAGAGGTGTGTATAGAGGGACAACCAGCCCTACTACTGGCCTGTCATTAAGGTGAGAGGCAGGATGGAGGGGTGTATAGAGGGACAACCAGCCCTACTACTGGCCTGTCATCAAGGTGAGAGGCAGGATGGAGGGGTGTATAGAGGGACAACCAGCCCTACTACTGGCCTGTCATCAAGGTGAGAGGATAGGAGAGGCAGGATGGAGGGGTGTATAGAGGGACAACCAGCCCTACTACTGGCCTGTCATCAAGGTGAGAGGATAGGAGAGGCAGGATGGAGGGGTGTATAGAGGGACAACCAGCCCTACTACTGGCCTGTCATCAAGGTGAGAGGATAGGAGAGGCAGGATGGAGGGGTGTATAGAGGGACAACCAGCCCTACTACTGGCCTGTCATCAAGGTGAGCGGGGGAGAAAGAGTGAGGGGTTGTGGGATAGAGAGATGAATAGTTCACAGATGGTTGCCCAGGGAGAGGGCTAACCATTCACGTAACCGGCTGCTTAATTCGCTATGAGGTGAGAAGTAGGAGGCTTAAGGAGAGATGGAAAGAGGAAGACAAGGTTGTGATGGAAGAAGGAAAATGAGGGATGAGGAAGAAGCTACATAGAGAACGGGGAGAGGGAGAGAAATGGCATCGCGAGAGAAACTGTAAACGATGATGAGATGGGTGATATTTGTAAAACAAACAGTCTCTAACCAAAAAAATGTTGCTTTCTTTGTGCTCACTAATCAAAATGGCATCTGTCTCTAACCCCGCCTCTCTCTTGTCCTCAGGCTGTGGTTGGTCTGATCCGTAACCTGGCACTGTGCCCAGACAACCAGACCCCTCTGAGGGACGCCGGGGCCATCCCACACCTGGTCAATCTGCTGCTCAAAGCCCACCAGGACGCCCAGAAACACGGCTCCGCCGCACAGCAGACATACCAGGTAGATGTAGAAACAGATCTATTGACTTTAAAAAGAGATCTATATATGTATATAAATAAATGGTTATTCTTAACCTCCCTAGTCTCTTTTTGTTACTGACTCTTGCTTTTTCGCTCTCTCTCAGGATGGCGTGAGGATGGAGGAGATCGTGGAGGGATGCACAGGGGCCCTGCACATCATGGCCAGAGACCCCATCAACAGGGGAGAGATCGCCAGCATGCAGACCATCCCACTCTTTGTACAGGTAAGAGCTTTTTTTAAATCTCATACGTTTCTTGCTTTTAAGACGGCAATATCTCTGTTGCTGCTTATGTCTCCTGTAGATTGTGTGTGTGTGTGTGTGTTAACCATGGTCTCCCTCCTCCTACCTAGCTGCTGTACTCTCCAGTGGAGAACGTGAAGCGCGTGTCAGCGGGGGCTCTGTGTGAGCTGGCCCTGGACAAGCAGTCTGCGGAGATGATCGACGCAGAGGGAGCCTCCGCGCCGCTCATGGAGCTGCTGCACTCCAACAACGAGGGCATCGGTGAGACCACTTCTCTTAAAACCACATCAAAAATCAGGATTTGCAATAGATGCGTCACTAGTTTCACGTGTTTTTAACATTTTTATTAGTCGTACGGTATACGAATTGCATACATCGTCCAGCGAAATGCCTACTTGCGGGTTCCTTCTCGACAATGCAACAACAATACGAATAGAAACAAAGTAAATGGCTCAGTAGAATAGAAAACATTTTAGCGTAAGTAAAATACAGGAAGGCGCCATCTATAGTCCAATATTTACACATTTTGGGGATGGGGGGGGGGGGGGGGGCGCAAGTGTATAAATGTAGCAGTATAATAAGTCTGGTGATGTGATGTGCAGTAAGGTGCTGGCCTGTTCAGACCAGTTCAAGTGTTCAGCAGTCTGACAGCTTGTAGTTAGAAACTGTCTCTGAGCCTGTTGGCATCAGACCTCGTGATCCAATACCGTCTGCTGGACAGAAAGGGAAAGAACAGCTCGTGATGGGATGTGTGGCGTCCTTGATGACGCTGCATGCCTTCCTCGGGCACCGTTTCCAGTAGATGTCCTAAAATGGTTAGAAGCGCGGTACCAGTTGCACTGGGCCGTCATCACCACCCGCTGGAGGGCCTTGCGGATAGATTCAGAGGTCATTGTTTGGCTCCATTTGAGAGGAAGTTATTACCTGGAAGAGAATGCTTTTTTTTTTGACTGTGTAATGTGCTACATTTCCATAAACCAGTGGAGCCTCAACGGGTGTAAGTCTCTGCTGGTTTTCATCTCTCTCTCGCACTTAATTGACCTATTATTGAGTCTGGGTCACATCTGATCTCTTAACTCAATTGTTGAATGACACCAGGATTGAGAAGTAGCATTGCACACTGCACCCATTTGATTCCCCCTGATACATCCTCTCAGAACTTGGGAGTAGATTGACTTACTGTGTCAGCCAATCAATATGTCCGTGTGATAACCTTGCTCCTCCCTCCCAGCCACCTACGCAGCCGCCGTTCTCTTCCGCATCTCCGAGGACAAGAAGTCCGACTACAAGAAGCGTGTGTCCGTGGAGCTCACGCACTCCCTGTTCAAGCACGACCCCGCCGCCTGGGAAATGGTGAGTGGGAGCTATGCTCGGCCTCTAGCGCCTTCTGTGGCGAGGAGGGAGCCACTGCAGGATCTAATAACAAATTGCGGTTTAACTGAAGAAAATGCTTTGCTTCGAGCGGTAATTTAACATTGATAAAAATGCATGTATTACATTTTTCGGCGATTCTTACATGTGAAGTATTTTAGTTTCTGTAAAATGGCAGTGTAATATTTTGTATTTAGAGAAAGGTAGATAATGCAGGTTAAGAAAACAGGTGACAGTGTTGGCACGGTTTCTGTCGTCCATATATGGGCAACTCGCTGACTTGATTTTGACCTTTCACCTCTTGTGACCCCCTCCCCAGGCCCACAACGCTGTCCCCATGGAGGCAGGCTACGCAGCCGACGGTGAGTAACTCACTCTGGCAGAAAGGTGCCCATACTGACTGACACACTGATATGGGGCGGAACAGAACGCTCTCTGTGGGTTCATGTGCCAGATGGTCACTGTTCCAATGGGCTGTGTAAAGTTAAATGTTTTGGATTTTCTGACATGATTATACTGTATTAAGGAGAGAGAAAGCAATTGATCTATGTAACTTCAACCATGTTAAAAGTGAGCCCCCCCCTGTTTTATGATTGAAATAAGGGTATCATCTCCAGATAACTTAACTTAATGTTTTGCCAAGTGTTGATCTAAGTATGTGTGTGTGTGTGTGTGTGTGTTTCAGAGCTGGATGCAGGCTACCCCCATTATGTTGACTACCCTGCTGACATGCCCATTGAATGCGAGATGGGGATGTCAGATGTCGAGTACCAGAACGGCGGCATGAGGCAACCGGGATATGCTGAGCGCTATTAGGACAACGGTCCGTGCATACAGCCAATAGACAAATGTACACGCGCTCTTATTGTCAAGCACGCAGATACACGAAAGACCGAGCAGCCATTAGTTACATGCACCTATTATTCTAAAAACAAGTCACACCACTTTTTTAAATAAAGATGCTGTTCTCTCTACAGACCACTGAAGGGAGGAAGAAGCAATCACACAGAACCTTCAAATGGAGGGATGTCAATCGGTCTCTGCTCACCTCGATGTAGTATATGCAATTATCACTGACTTGTGGGACTCAGAATCTAACAGGGCTTGGCCATCTGTTTTCTAAGCATAATATTGATGATGCACTGGTTTTTAGTCGAGGACGCTTCAAGGTTGTTGTGCGCTTTTCGGTGGGTAATCGATGCCAAAGATTTTATTTTGTGACGATAATCATGTCGCTTCCTTTTCAAATGTTTTTTTCCAAAGCTAGTTGAAAACACTGCCAGAGGTGACTGGACAATGTGTATTGTACTGCTCACATGCTTTCTTTCTGTGTAACGGTTTCTTTTAACACTATTTGCTGTTAACGTTTTTCCAACGTCTGCATGAGTTAATTCATGAGCTAGTAAGGAGTTAATAGTGACTCAGTGGTGTAATATACTTACATTGACTCTCACAGTAGAAGGGAACCCAATAGGGGGAGGCTACTGGTCCTAAATCAAGAACCTTAGGTGGAACGCTACTGACAAGGAATTTGTCTTTCTACAGAAAAGGTTTTTACTTCAATTTTTGTTTAAGAAAATAAAGAATATATTAAAGTACAAGCAGGCTGGGTGTTGATTTTACTGTCTGGGAAATACTGTATATCTGGAGCAATGCCATACTGGTTTTTGTTGCTCTGTACAGCAAATCTTTCCTACCCAAATTTAGGGAAAGTACTCTTTATCCAATGATGATACATAGCTAGTGCTGCTGAAGTCAGAACCGCCACTCTTCATGGGACGGTAGGAGTTACTTGCATCACTATCTAGCGAGAACATTTTCAGTAGTCTCTCAGCCTAAAACGGTCACATTGTTTTGAGGAATTTTCACTACATAAAATGGTTTGTGGCTCCATCTAGTGGTCTGCTGAGAAACCCGGAGCCCATGCAACAAGTTCAACAAGCCCAGAGACCTGGCTATAGCACGTGATTTTATAATACTCAATTAGCCTACATTAATGTGCAACATGTACCCTAAATTATTTCTTAAATTACAGGTGTCATTTAAGGGCACACTTTAGAATTGTATTCCAGATAAACATGATTAAAATTGTCTCACTCAGGATGCTTAACTCCTAAATTGAACAAAACCAAATGTTGTATTTGCTGTAGGTGAAGCAGAGCAGAAAATTAATGCTATTTAATTGGTTACGGTCACTGAAATTGTGTTACTGCAATGACGACCAAAGGAATTATCCAGATAAATATAGAAGGGGTGGTAACGGTCAAAACATCCTACCAGGGCTTCAGCTAAAACCAGGTAGTACGGGACTACTGATTTCTGTATCATTTCTGCAACGCAAATCTACTTCTGAAACCGCAATGCAAAAATCAACTACCTGCAATGATGGAATTCTGGCCTGAGTTTCAAATTGGCGGCTGCTCTACCTGACACGCACACGCTGTCATTCCAAACCCTGGGTAAAGAGGGTCAGAAAATATGGAGTAAAATGTACGCAGATGGGTCAGTGTACCAGAGGAGACGCTGTAGAAGGACAACGTGCCAGCCAGCCAGTCCAGGTACATTCCTACTCTGTTCAAATAAGACGAGGTAGCAGGGAAAGCAATACTCCTAGCATTATGGCAGGCGACGTAACTTGTCAAAGCATCGCAAACTCCGGGATTTGTCATTACGTCCAAGCCAACAGTCCCCAACCGCTCCACTCCTGACGATTTTTTTCCGTCACTCCCATTTCCTCTCAATAACTGTCTATTCAGACCCTCTTTACACAGCACCTGCCAACAGCCCTCAAACTCCCTGCGTGATCAGGCAACGGCAGATAGCTCACAGGCATCTAATGGAGAGACCGAAGGATACGATTATTAGTAATCACTGTCATTTAATCTTATTTCTATCCAACGAAAACATTTCTCACTTAGTCAGTTGTGTGTGTGCAGCTTTCAAGAGAGAAATTCAACATTTTCTTAGGCCAGATTTTATCCAGTGTTGTGCATCATGATCCACACCGTCTCCTTCTCAAACCCCATTCAAGGAGGTCCGTCTCGATCCACGTTGAGTGAAAAGATAGTAACAAACCATTTGATGCTTAAAATGTGAGTTAGTTCACTTTAGTAATTTTAACGTTAAACTGAATTTCCTAACCTGGAGTGTCTCCAATTTGCAGTCTGGACTTTCCAGTCCAGCAGAGAGCAGCTTCACTCGTGAATTCTGCAAGTCATTGTCACTCAGATCCAGCTCTCTCAGGTTTGAGCTGAGGCCAGCGTCTCACAGCATCATACCTCGAGGTTACATCCTTTCAGTTTGAAGAGGAATTACGTACATGGAATTACACGTACATGATCAACAAAAATATTGCCTAGTAGGTTTTTAATCCATTGGAAGGTGAGGTGGGACACTCTCCATGCAATAAAAGTGTACCTTTTGTTTTGTTGGAAATGTATCATTTAATTAAGAGCTTTTAAAATCACCAGGTACTCAGAGCTGTTCTGGAGGCTTTGATCATAGTCAAAAGGCCTCAAAAGACCTGATTTGCAGTATTTCCTTAGGTCAATCCTATCCAGCTCTTCTTCTGATGTCAGCAACACAAATGCCAAATCAGACCACTGGGCGGGTGAGAGTTTGGCCTCGGAAAGACTTCCTGAGCTAAGGTAGGTTTGGATCTCCTTTCACTAGAGAATGGTCATTCAGACAGTGGAACAGATTGATGCTTCTCTTTGATGTACTTGACTGTTTCCTCCATTGTTCTGACCTGATTCTAGTCTTTGTTAGTAGGGACCGTAAGAGAGTCTGGTTGGGTTCCAGTGAGAGGCGGAGGAGGAGGCAGAAGAACAAGTCCAGGTGTCCATATTTACACCAAGGCCTTGTCCCCTGCTTTCTTGTGGACGATGGTTGCAGGCGTCTCTTCAGATGTTAGAAGATTTCTGCTCGTTTCCTGTTCAACCACGAGGTTGACATTCTCTGTGTTGAATGTCAAACACAGACGGCGGCAAGAGACTCCCGGATGCTGAAATGCACAAAGCAGTACACCTTCTCCTGGAACAACCCACACTCCTGTCCGGAGAGCCGAGTGCACACCCCTCTCCAGAGGGCCGAGGGCGCACCCCTCTCCGGAGGGCCGAGGGCGCACCCCTCTCCGGAGGGCCGAGGGCGCACCCCTCTCCGGAGGGCCGAGGGCACTGACGCTTCTGTAACAGCAATGCCACATTCTTCCAGGTCTCCTTCATAGGAGATCCGATTGCCCTTTTCCCAGTTGTTCAAAGGCCTTTTTCCATTTGTGAATATGTCTCAGCATTATCTGGTCTCTTTGGATATTTCTGTTTGTTTTTTTAGCCATATGTTACAGTTCAGGAAGTGTGAATACATTTGAGTCAGGGCCTTCAGCATCTCTGGACTCTGTTTCACGGAACAGCCTCCAGAACTGTAGCTGAAATGCAACTGAAGACTGGTATGTGGCACATGTTGGAGAGGCTTCCTGAAGACTTCAGGCGTGTAATGATTTTGCTGGCTAGGCTCTTGTCACTGATTTTTCTTTCTGGAGTAAATCCTTCTGTGGGTCATTGAAGCCTCATCTCTGTCACCTGGTCAACACGCGACTAGCAGCTGCTGGCCGGGAGGTTATCCAGATGTGAGCAGAGGGAAGCAGATTCCCCCGAATTAGGTTTGTCAGCCGCACGCCCACTGAGGTCGACTTTGTAACATCACACCAGATCTCGTTGTTCTGGAAGTCGACACTCATCCAGACCATCAAAGACAAACAGTACTTTGTACTTGTTGAAGTCTGAGATTGCGGACTTTTATTTCCATTAAAAACAAAAGTGCTTGAGAAGGTCAAGTGGTCACAAAGATATCAAACAACTATCCATTCACTTTTAACTGTAAGACATGAGCCAGCTCACCTTGAATATGGAGGACACGTCTGCCGTGGACCGGCCACGGGGAATGTCTGACTGCTCTCTCTTGCTGGTCTCTGCACACATGACATCACACGCATCACAAGTGCTACCTTATCGATGATCATCTGGCACATGGTGGAATACAGCAATTGTCTGTCTAGCTCTAAGATCTAAAGCACTCACCTTTGATCAGTAGAAATGCCTGCCTCCCTGAATTGTGTTTTAGGATGAGCCATTGACCAGTCCCTCTTAAAGGACTCACAGCTGAGTCCAGGGGAATTGTCTCCTGTTGGATCCTGTCAGCAGACAACTTAGACCTACAGTCAAACATAAGTGAGTCCTGACTTCGTGCTTTAATGTGGAGACAAAGACGATAAAAGAGGGAACCGTGATAAATTCTTACGCATGCCAGGGTTCCCATTCCTGAAGTGTTCTTGAAGTTCCATTGACTGGTCCCTGTTCATGGACAGACAGCTGTGTATGGTCTCTGATGCTGGGCTCTGTAAAGAAGCACATTCAGGGTAACTCATAAAACTACAGGAAGTTGGTGATTGCTGTTTGCTTCAAAAATATTGATTAGAAACGAAATGAGCAGAACAAGAGAACGCAAACCAGACAAGCTGTTGATCAGTAGATATTTTTTCTGTCTTGGAAGTTGAACGGAGGATCAACAGACATGTCTGTTCGCATGGACAGACAGCTGGGTACAGGTGAGACTGGTCTCTCCTGCTGGATTTGGCTTCAACACAGAGACAGATCTTCGGTCTAGAATATCTTCTGCCTTAGCCTGGGTTCCAATCTGTTTGTCCCATCAAGCCATTCCTTGCATGCCAAGGAGTGACATGATGGCACAGACAGATTGGAACCCAGGCTACTTCTGCAGTATGATGTAATATCACTTCTGAGCTCTACAATTATCAACATTTGTGATAGATTCCCAACAGCATATCTGTCTCAGTCCCATACATACAATGAAGCTGGAAGGTGTTGTGTCAATTCCGTGTGGAGTGCCATTTTTGGGGGGGAGGCACTGCCCCCCTCCACTCTCTCCCGAGAGACACTCCTGTTCAAGGCAATGCCCCCCTCCGAGGCAGTGCCCCCCTCCACTCTCTCCCCAGAGAGTCTCATTTTAGAGGTAGTGTGCTCATGCGGTGCAGAGAACAGAATTGTGAAGACAATTACAGGCCCACCACTTCATTTGGAAAACATTGTGGCAGCTCAGCACCTGGTTTACTAAAATAAATCACGTTCAAATAGGAATATCAGCGGTGTAACTATCCAAGCGAATACGGTCAGCGGTGTTCATCATATGGCATTATGCTTATGAAAACTGCTAAGAATAATAAAAGCTGCACTGCATTAGATTTGAGTTGTTCTTAGTGTTGGCAAGCAGGCGGTTGGTGGTTTTCACCCATGTTGAAATGGAATTTCCACCGTGTCACACGAACCGCGTAGAACACGTTACAGGAAATCGCCAACCAACTTTGCGTGACAGCTTTCTGCAGTCCGGTGATTCATCAATGTTCACCAGCTTTATAAACACCCATGTCGTTCACCATCACATTTCATTTGACTGCCATGTGGGATAGAGTAAAAGGTATCGCGATCCAGACCCGATGGTCATGAACAAAGGCATTTAGGCTACATTTGGGTCAGACAGAAACCTACCAATAACCATGGATCTGTTACAGGACATTGCATTTTGCAGGCTATAGGCTTTGGCTGCCTTGAGGTACCCATGCTGAAGTGTTCCAGAAGAAGAAATAAAACACCCTTTACACCATCACCTCCAATAGTAGGCATCTTATGTAACTGACTACAAAAACAGCATGCTATTCACAAGGACCACAAAAGGAGGAAATACAGTTGAGGTCAGAAGTTTACATGCACTTAGGTTGGGAGTCATTCAAACTCATTTTTCAACCACTCCACAAGTTTCTTGTTAACAAACTATAGGTTTTGGCAAGTCAGTTAGGACATCTACCTTGTGCATGACAAGTTTTTTTTTTTCAACAATTGTTTACAGATTATTTCAGTTATAATTCACTGTATTACGATTCCAGTGGGTCAGAGGTTTACATACACTAAGTTGACTGTGCCTTTAAACAGCTTGGAAATTCAAGTCAATGTCATGGCTTTAGAAGCTTCTGATAGGCTAATTGACATCATTTGAGTCAATTGGAGGTGTACCTGTGGATGTATTTCAAGGCCTACCTTGTGAAAATCAAAAGAAATCAGCCAAGACCTCAGAAAAAAATAATTGACCACAAGTCTGGCTCATCCTTGGGTACCACATTTATCTGTACAAACAATAGTACGCAAGTATGAACACCATGGGACCACGCAGCCGTCATACTGCTCAGGAAGGAGACTCGTTCTGTCTCCTAGAGATGAAAGAACTCTGGTGCGAAAAGTTCAAATCAATCCCAGGACAGCAAAGGACCTTGTGAAGATGGAGGAAACAGGTACAAAAGTATCTATATCCACAGTAAAACGAGTCCTATGGATATAGCCTGAAAGGCTGCTCAACAAAGAAGCCACTGCTCCAAAACGGCCATAAAAAAAGCCAGACTACGGTTTGCAACTGCTTATGGGGACAAAGATCGTACTTTTTGGAGAAATGTCCTCTGGACTGATGAAACAAAAATATTACTGTTTGGCCACAATGACCACCATTATGTTTGGAGGAAAAAGGGGGGCTTGCAAGCTGAAGAACACTATACCAACCGTGAAGCACGGGGGTGGCAGCATCATGTTGTGGGGGTGCTTTGCTGCAGGAGGGTCTGGTGCACTTCACAAAACAGATGGCATCAAGAGGGAAGAAAAATTGTGGATTAATTGAAGCAACATCAAGACATCAGTCAGTTAAAGCTTGGTCACAAATGGGTCTTCCAAATGGACAATGACCGCAAGCATACTTCCAAAGTTGTGGCAAAATGGCATAAGGACAACAAAGTCAAGGTATTGGCATGACCATCACAAAAAGCCCTGATCTCAATCCTATAGAAAATGCGTGAGCAAGCAAGGAGGCCTACGAACCTGACAGTTACACCAGCTCTCAGGAGGAATGGGCCAAAATTCCCCCAATTTATTGTGGGAAGCTTGTGGAAGGCTAACCAAAACGTTTGACCCAAGTTAAACAATTTTAAAGGCAATGCTACCAAAAAAATACTAATTGGGTGTATGTAAACTTCTGACCCACTGGGAATGTGATGAAAGAAATAAAAAGTCGAAGTACTATTATTCTGACATTTCACATTCTTAAAATAAAGTGTTGATCCTAATTGACCTTAAACAGGGAATTTTTACTTAATTATGAAAAACGGAGTAAATGTATTTGGCTAAGGTGTATGTAAACTTCTGACTTCAACTGTACATAAATACTCACAATATGGACAACTTGATCTGTGTGTTGATACCGTTTCCAAATTGCAACTCCGGCTTAAACAATTGAAAGTGCACTTGCAATTAACATGGGCAGTGTATTAAATTAGTTAACGAAGGACTTACCTTGTTTGCTTCCTCCGGCTGTTTGGTTGTCAGTGTCTTTGCTGGCTGAGATTTTGACTTTCACGTGCGTTGTCATTGCACCCGTTTTTGTGAACTGCATATTTCACAGAAAGCTCATTGGCAGCAGGCACGCAGGCAGGCCTTTAATTTATTTTGACTAAGGAAAAAGGACTAAGGCTATATTTCCTCATTATTTTGATGGGTATGCCTACAGTTTACAAGAGCATCGTCTTTATTTCTGACTTTCTTTTTCGATGCACCATGTTTAACAAAAATGGTAGGCCTCTTGCCGAATTAAAATAAGAGTAACTGTTTAAAAAGTTTGTACATTCATTTATTACAACATAAATGTACATACGGTGTTCACCCCCCCCCCCCCAAAAAAAAGTTAAAAGCAGCTAGTCAGTTTGGCTGAGCATTTGAAATGTTTAGTCCATGTTCATCATCTGTTAATAAAAACATAACAAATCGCTGCATTTCCCATTGTTCTGAAAAAGGGAAGTCAGTTGGATATGAATCATCCGAACAAAAATAAATAGTACACCCCCCCCCCCCCCCAAAAAAAAATATTTAAAAAAATAAGTCACAAATATAAATCTGGGTCAGTTGATATCATTGGGGTGAGAGGTCATGGTAGGCCAGAGGTCAGGATGCTGCCCAGCAGGGTGCGATCCTTCAGAGCATTCTCCACATCCCTCTCCTCAATCTTCAGAGAAACCTTGGTGAGGCGAGCCTCCTTGGCTTTTTTCAGGGCAAAGATGCCCCGGCTCTCCAGCAGACCGCAGAGGGAGAGGCACTCACCCTGGCCCACGCCGCCCACCTGTCTCTTGGCACACAGGCGGCTGTACACCTCGTGGAGCTGAGGGGTAGAGAATAAGAGTCAGACTTGAGAAAGAATTGGTACTGACCTTCAGCAACCCAATGACCTTCAGTGGTAACCAGGTCAGTGTAAGAGAAAACATTGACTGCATTTCACTTGTCATTCTGACCAGCTACCTAGACTATGTTAAAACGCACACCGAGTGTACAAAACATTAGGAACACCTTCAGTCTGTCATGGAAAGAAAGAGCAGATGTTCTAAAATGTTGTGTATATCAAGGTGTATTAGAAAATGATTAAAAGCAACAAACAAAAAAGCTAAATGTTTGGTCTCAATTTACAAACTTGGGTGGTGGTATCGTGTTTGCACCAATGCAGTGCCCATCTCTCACCTTGCCCAGTGGGATCTCTTTGTTCTTGCCGTTGCGGGTGAGCAGTAGCAGACAGCAGACCAGTAGTTTCTGCTGGAGGGGGAAGCTCTCTCCCTCGGAGGAGGACATGCGGTCCCCGTACACCTCCGACAGCACCCTGGCCACCTGGGGCACGCTCACACGAGATGCTGTCGCTTCTGCGGCCTTCTTTCGGTCGTCAGATTCCACAAGCTCTACAGCTCTCCTGTAACACAGAGGAACCGGCGTCACGCTACTACTTTGTTCTCAAACAAAACTTCAACCAGTTAACACACTGTTCCCCAGACGCCGATTAAGGCAGCCCCTCCGCACCTCTCCGATTCAGAGGGGTCAGGTTAAACGCAGAAGACATTTCAGTTGAATGCATTCAGTTAAACTGACGAGGTATCTTGCTTCCAATACCAACTTTCCAAGACAACCTATAACTAGGTTGTCATATTTGCTCATATTTGATCTTACATTTATTTTCATGGCCAAGCCAAAGGTGTCCTGAGTCGTCAGCATTGCAACCAACATGTTATTTAGTATTAACACATTAAGCATCTAAGATATTTAGTCAAGTCGTTTCCTTACCGACAGATATCCAGAGCTTTGCGTGCGTCTCCCGACACAGCAGACACCTTCCTTGCACAAAACTGCACGGCCGACGCGTCCAGTAACCCCTCTCCGGATACCTGTGCGAGTCGGTCCTGCACGATGGCGGCGAGCTCCTGGCGGCTGTAGGGAGGGAAGTGTAACAGCTGGGGGCGACAGCGAGGCAGGGCCTGCAGCCGGGGGAGGATCCTGTCAGTCAGGTCCAGAGCGTTGGCGATACCTAGAAAGGGACGACACCCGTCATTACACCTGCCTGCATACAGGAGGACTAAGGACAGCCCGTATGAGGAAGTGGCTATGAGAGAGTTGACTGGGTGGAATTTAAATAGAGAAATGGGTAGACGTGTGTGTGTGTGTGTATGAGGGTTTCAGGGTGAAATCTTCAGATGAATTCTTAAGATATGAACATAGAAATTGTTAACGGCCAATGAAATGTGTATACCAGAGACAGTGTATATTGTTTAACACTGTATAGTCGGGGGGGTTCTTACCGATGAGACAGAGGCGGGACTTGGGCAGGTAGGGCCACTCAAAGATGGTGTAGAGAACATCTTGGGCCTTGCTGTCCAACTGGTCCATTTCATCCAGGACTAGAAGACTGGGCAGTGAAGGAGAAAGGTTAGAGAACTTATCGGTCAGCAAAATGTAAAGCCTCTCTCAAATATATGTTATTGTTTTAGGGTGTAAATTCAGAGTAGATGGATGAAGAAAACAGAGCGAAACGCAACTTTTTTTTTTCTCTTTGCAAAAGTGATTTAAGTTTTAGTTCAGAGTTATAGTTAGGCACAGTAGCTAGATACTCACACAGTGGGCCCTGTGCTGGTCAGCAGTTTCTGCAGCTTGGCGTCAGTGTGGCCCCCGGAGGCCCCCAGCTTCTCTGCCAGCAAGGGGAAGATGGCGTGGGAGCTACGTAGAGCCATACAGTTCAACACCACCGTCTGAATCTCCTTCAGCTCATCCTGGATCAAGAGAGGAAATAGTTAAATTCATGTAACAGAAATCAATGGGGTTAAATTTACACAGGGTTCAGGGCTGTACACAAAGGGTGGAATTAAGTGATTCTGCACCTCATGGTAGAGCTGTAAGGTCAATTTAGAGTATTGGGTTCCACTCAAGAACAAACATTAGGCTAATGAATGTTGGAATCCTGTCAAGGCAACAACTCCAATGCTAGGCTAATGCTAACAATTAGCCCATCATCAACAAAGCGGAGGCAAACGCAAACAGTGGCGCTAACCTTCATCTCCTGCAACACACAGTTGAGGCAAGCCGTCTTGCCGGTGCCGGGGGCTCCAGAGATGTAGAGGCTGGCCGGGCTGGCCTTCAGGGCCTTGTCCTCCAGGAAGGAGCGGATGGAGGACCTCTCGGCCTCCCGGGATAGCAGGCGCTCTGGGACAGCAGTGTGGAGGGCCTGCTTCACACTGTGGAACTTAGACTCTGGAGAGGGACCAGAAGATGGGTTAATACTCTGCCTTAAGTCTATGACGTGAACATTTAGAATAATGAGCAAATCAAATAAAGGCACACATTTGTCTTTGGAGTTCAACACTTCATTTGCACTTGAGAAAAAGATACAAGGAAGAGAACATGAGGAGAAAAGAGAGCGTGAGAGACATGTCTTACTTTCAGCAAAGAGGCGGACCCCAGGGGTCTTCTCTGATCGGGGACATGATGGGCTCCCACTGGGGGTCTCATGCAGTCTGCTGGGGGAGGCCCTGGGACGGGAGGTTGGGGAGAGGGGCTGCCGTTTGGGGGAGAGGGGGGTCAGTAGTCTCCTCGGGGATAGAAGTAGGGAGTTCTCATCAAAGCCCAGCTTGCGGGGGGAGGCCAGGTTAAGGCAGGGCTGTTTGAGAGGAGAGCCCAGTAGGGTGGCACTGAGGTTACAGCCATTTTCATCTCCTGAGAAACACACAGAAGACAGATGGTTAGAAATGTCGGTCTTTTCGATAGCACCTTACGTTTGCATCAAGAGTTGAAATAATTACTTGATTTTGAGCACGGTGGTTTATCAGCTTAAACCTTGCACAGAATATGTAAAAATCACAAACTGCCTAAAGTTTTAGACAGTGAAACACTTTCAAAGTTGTGTATAATAGCAATCCCATACCTGTGCGTTTGCGAGGGCTGAGGGGTATTCTTGGGCACAAAGTTATGCCTTTGAGGGCCACGGGCCCATGTGAGAGGGGCATTAGCTGGGCCCTCTCTGGAAGGGACTGCGGTTTAGAAGCCCCCACGGAGCAGAGGGACTGGGTCTCCTTCAGCTGGGATGTGGTCTTGGAGGGGGTGATTTTTGAGTCAACCCCAACCCCAGAGGACTTGCGTCTGGGGAACTGGAGGATAGGCTGAGCCTGGGAACGTGTGCTGGGCATCTTCCCTGTGAGCACTTTAGCGTCCAGACCAGTTTCAAAAGACTAAAGGGGGAAGAGATAAGGTCAGCCATCGTGACAAAACCCATTGGATAAATAGACTGCAAGAAAAACAATTGTCTTATGTTCAAGAGGGATTTGAAATGAGTGAACACAGAGGAGGTACAGAACCGCTTAATAGTAAATGACACCATCCATCCTAGCTATCAGGCCTACCCTGATCGAAGTAGTTCCGGTATTTTCCAGGCAAGTTACTATTATAACTGCTAAGCATGACTCCCACGATTTAGAAGAGTATGCGATCTTTGTGCCGTTGTTGCACTGTTGTAAATCAACATTACAAAAGGTTAGCCCGAATGTTCGATTGTATACTGACAATGCAACAAACAACTTGCCATTTTCCGGGGCCATCAGAATGGTGTGAATTCTCAGTAACTACTGTATCTGCAGACTCAATGGCGACAACTATACGTGTGCTAATTTGTGGCGCCAACAGCACAAATATGATTAAAAACACTGAAATGGCGTAAAATACCACAATCAAAGAAAACAGGAAATATATGTATTGCTGTTTTCGACAAACTGTTATGCATCTGACTAGCTTGACTGATAATAACCCCCCAGTATGCTACGGAAACTCGCTCGCAATATCTCTCCACCCCAACTCTGACAAAAAAAATTATAACGATCTCGTCAAATCCAACGTAATGCTACAAGTTCACACGTTTTAAACATATATTGAAGGTAGTGTTACCTTATTTCAGTTCTTGATTAAGTGTTATTCGGCTAGTCGTCTAGATGGATTTCGTGTGGTCTCTGGCGCGCTCTAGTCTGACTGACTTAAGAAACAAAACTTGCGCCAAATGTCTCCACAACTCCTCCCCCAATCAGCTGGACTTCCCGCAGCTAAGGTCTGATTTGTCCTTCTTGTGTCATTTTGTTATTTCCCAGGCTCTCATTGGTTCATCTTCGATTGTTAGGTAGCGTCAGTGTTTACGTCACACAAGTACACGGTGGCGGGAGTTTCAATAATATATATTTTTGGCGGACTGGAAATCTCCCGGGAAATTCAGCATTGTCTGGTGTAACATTTAACACAATATTCTCTGGTGTCGTTAGTAACTTTGTTGCAGTTTGAGAGAATTACTAAAACTTCTGCGTATGTGCTATCGAAATATTTTTTTAAATGATATGAGTAACTAAATGAGTTCTTTATGTTTCTGTGTAAGCTATTTCAATCATTATTGTTAACTTCCACAATAAATTACATCTGCAAGAAGCTTAAAAGATGGATGATAGAGATGGTGATAAAAGAGTCAAATACAATGGACACCAAAACAAGCACGTATCCCTTTTCCCCCCAAAAGCATATTTATTTCAAATTATAAAACGGTTGATTAACAAGTGAAATGACCATGGCAGGAATGAACAGGGTGAGAACATGAGAATCACAGTCAATGAGTCACCTGTGTGAGACTAAACATATCCATCAATCACACACACGGTCAGACATACAGAGAAGTGCTGCAAAGAGACCCGTCTCTCTGGCTGTCAGACAAAGCCCACAACTGGACTGTTGTTCAACTTTTTAATCAATTTCCTCCCTATATTACAAGCTTTTTACAAACATTAAAATATATCAATAACTACAATTACCATATTTCTCATACTTTATGTAAATATACATTATTTATTGCATTTTTAATAGACTCACTTTTATTTTTATCAAACGCACTGGTACCGATAAGTATGACAATAGATGTGTAAGGCAACAACCAGCCTGAGGACGACATAAAAGGAATGGAGAAAAGAAAATGAATCTATTGTCATGTAGCTGGTCCATGAAGTTCTCTTTCACGGTAGTGGAATCATAACAGAAATCACAAAGCTACAATGTAATGACAGTTTAGGTATCACGCATTAAGAAGCTCCTAAGTCAAAAAATATATATATATAAATCCACCATGATGACATTTCTGGGGCCTACTCTGCCCAAATAGTTCCCTGGTGCTCTAGGTGAAGTTTCCCCTAGGTACAGATCTAGGATAAGATTCCCTTCCCCAATCCCAACCTTAAAACATGAGTAATCAGCACCTAGGAGCATCTTCACCCTACAACCTTCTTCTGGCACTTAGGCATTTCCTTTTTGGTTAGTTGCTACCAATGAGAAGTGAGAATACAAACAAAATCGTTCCTTGCATAGGAATGCATTAAAAACTCAAGCATTATGGTTTCCCTCTGGCCAGGATACAGTCCATTCCAAAGGGCCACCAACAGTAAAAGAAAATATTCTAGTTTCAAAAAAATAGATTACATTTTTTTGGGTCTTTGAAGGAACTTCAGAAAGACAGGGTTGAATGACTGACAGCCCTGCAAAGCTACCCTTGGTCCAAAGAAAGGAATGAGGGTAATAATTTAGCCATGATCGCCCCCCTTGTGGCAAGAAACAGGAACAGCATTGAATAAAGTGAAAGTAGAATTTCATACACTACTCTCAAACGCCTTCCTTGATCAATAAAGTAAAGGAGGTTTGGCAGCTAACGATCATTAAAGAGGAGCGGCATTATGGATCCCCGAAAAATGTCGTAGTGTTGACGAAACGAAGATGCGTTTATTTTTTTGTTTCAGATAAATCTAGACTGCAACCGATCAGAGCAGCACTTTCTGTTCTCCTCTAGTGTAAAAACATGGTATTCACAGGGGCCACGGTTAAGCTGTTATACTGCCACAGAGCAATGCCACGAGGAAGAACAAAAAAAGATCTAATTGGGAATGCCCCTCACAGTCTTTACACTGTGTCACGCACTGTCAGCAAGACTCGCCCTCTCATAACATGACAAGCATTCAAGTAATTTCTCCTGTCCGTTTCATACCAAAAAAAACTAAGCCATTTTTGTGTGACGAAAACAACAGCTTCCCTAAGTGTGAGAGGCCCCTCATTCTACTCCACCCAACTATTGGCACATCAAGGTAGGAGAGAATTCTATTCCACACCTTCTCCTCAGGGCACTGGAAGCGCGACATTTAAAAAAAAAAACTATAGAACACACCACATACTATAGATACCAATTGACACCCAACGCATTTTTGCAGATGTTGGCGTGTCCCCTATAGTGTCCTACAGACGACACAGTTACTGCGGTTAACGATAGAACATTTACAAAAACATTAATTCATATATCGCAGGAAATCATCATCATCATGGATTATGCACACATTTCAAAAGATGGAATGCAGAATTCGTAGTTGGTCCTGCTGCTATAAAGTATAATCAATGCAACGCCCCCCCCCCCCCCCCCCCCCCCCCAATCTTGCAGAAAGATTGGCTTGTGACCACAGCACAGTCAAACAGGTCAGTTCCTCAGCATCTCAGTGGTTTTGTTCGATCATGCTGAAACAGAAGTGTCTGAAGTGTTTGTGGAAAAGAGAGCGACTGGTAGTGTTGGGTTTTGTCAAAAAAAGTAGCGTCGAACAAGACTAGTGAACTTTCTATAGTGTTTGGGGGTTGACTTGTTTCCGGCTAGTCATATAAAGTGTCTATGTTTAGGCCTGTGTGTGTTTCAAGTGTCGTGCCACTCCCCTGAACGTCCTCTGATTAGACCGAGTGACTTATTAAAGTCCTTTGGTCCTGAATTCCATAGTTCACCTTGCCACTGGTGGCGCTGGAGGTACTCCCCGGAACATGCCTACAGGGCGTAGAGGAAACAAAAAAGGGCACATCAGGTCAGTTCTTAACTCCAAAAACAGTGGTGTGGAGAATGAATTAAGCCTAAGCCTGTACCTGGTCCAGGTTTATTGCTTTTGCTGGGGTAGATCTTGGTGAAACTCCTATATTCCTCAGGGGGTGGGAAGTCCTCCACTGGGTGGAAGTCAAACTTGGACTCAAAATCCTCTGAGGGTTCAGAAAGGTAAAGGGTCAACACAACATTGTAAATCAGGATAACACTAAACTAGCAAAAAATGAAGGCCAAGACCTTAGTACAGTAATAGAATGAATAAAGTACAGTAACATTGGTGCAGCATATAAACTCATTAGAAGTCATGTATTTTTGACTTCGAGCTTGCTCTAGTAATTTCCATTTCCATTAATAAATACCATGCACAATGGTCAGTTCTCCTGGAAACTTTAATTTGACTGTGCAATCTATGAACTCTATGAATGCTCTGGGTTGGTCACAATACAAGAGGAACATTTGCATTACTGAGCTGGCATTTGAATATGGGGCTATAATACCTGACAATCTACTACCAACAACAACTAGGCTACTAGTGTCTCCAACATGTCTGTAGGTTTGAGAACTAACAAATGGCCATAGTGTTCCAAAGTAGACCGTGTTCAGGGCTATTGAGGCCAATACTCAACACAAGATAGATTCTAAAGCAATGAAAAGCCAGCAATCACATCATATTAATCAAACAAAGTGACAGTTGCTCAAAAACTGGACTTGCATGAAAACCAGAATGTACAGGGGACATTGACGACCAGGACTGGGAGACGGGAGGAAACGAGCCTATCCTGACTCACCTATATTGGACTTGGAGGAAGAGGAGTGTCCGTTGCGGATGGGCGGGGGAGGCGGCGGGGGTCCGGTGCGGGAGGAAGATGAAGGGGGTGGAGGGGGCCTGGTCCCCCGGGTGTGGTGGGGTGGCTCCGAGGAGGTGGTGTTGGGAGTGACAGCACTGTGGATCCGGTAGGGGGGAGGGGGAAGAGGGGCTTGCCCACCACCCCCGTTTCGTGACCCAGGATTGGGTGCAGAAGGGGCTGCATCGGTGGCAAACAAGCACACACAATAGTAAGACCATGATGATGCCTGTTTAAAATAATCACATAGCAGCAATTAAGGAGCAAAAATATCCCTTCCAACCGTAGCTTTCTGAAAAATGTATGTACTGTACTCTACAGTAAACGGAAGTGGTATAGCGCATTCGAAAAGTATTTAGACCCCTTGACTTTCTCCACATTTGTTACGTTACAGCCTTAATCTAAAATATATTAAAAATGGTCCCCCCACCCCCCACCCCTCATCAGTCTACACACAATACCCCTAACAACAAAGCAAAAACAGGTTTAGACATTTTTGCAAATTTGTAAAAAATATATATATAATATCACATTAAAATATGTATTCAGACCCTTTACTCAGTACTTTGTTGAAACACCTTTTGCAGCGAATTAGTCTCGAGACTTCTTGGGAATGATGCACCTGTATTTGGGGAGTTTCTCCCATTCTTCTCTGCAGATCCTCTCAAGCTATTTTCAGGTCTCCAGAGATGTTCAATCGGGTTCAAGTCCGGCCTCTGGCTGGGCCACTCAAGGACATTCAAAGACTTGCTCCGAAGCCACTCCTACATTGTCTTGGCTGTGTGCTTAGGTTAGTTGTCCAGTCTGAGGTCCTGAGCGCTCTGGAGCAGGTTTTCATCAAGGATCTCTCTGTACTTTGCTCCGTCCATCTTTCCCTCGATCCTGACTAGTCTCCCAGTCCCTGCCGCTGAAAACATCCCCACAGCATGATGCTGCCACCACCATGCTTCACTGTAGGGATGGTGCCAGGTTTCCTCCAGATTCTTGGCACTCAAGCCAAGAATCATCAGACCAGAGAATCTTGTTTCTCATGGTCAGAGTCTTTCGGTGCCTTCTGGCAAACTCCAAGTGGGCTGTCATGTGCCTTTTACTGAGGAGTGGCATCAGTCTAGCCACTCTACTATAAAGGCCTGATAGGTGTAGTGCTGCAGAGATGGTTGTCCTTCTGGAAGGTTCTCCCATCTCCACAGAGATCACTCTGACAGAGTGATCGTTGTGTTCTTGGTCACTTCCCTGACCAAGGCCTTTCTCCCCCGATTGTTCAGTTTGGCTGGGCTGCCAGCTCTAGGAAGATTCTTGGTGGATCCAAACTTCTTACATTTAAGAATGATGGAGGCCACTGTGTTCTTGGGGACCTTCAATACTGCGCATGTTTTTTTGGTATCCTCCTCCAGATCTGTGCCTTGACACAATCCTGTCTCTGCGGACTATTCCTTTGACCTCATGGCTTGGTTTTTGCATTGACAAGCACGGTCAACTGTGGGACCTTATATAGACAGGTGTGTGTGCCTTTCCAAATCATGTCCAATCAATTGAATTGACCAAATGTGGACTCCAATCAAGTTGTAGAAACATCTCAATGATGATCAATGGAAACAGGATGCACCGGAGCGCAATTTCAAGTCTCATAGCAAAGGGTCTGAATACTTATTTAAATAAGGTATTTCTGTTTTTATTTTTAATACATTTGCGTGTAGATTGTGTGTAGATTGTAATTGAATCAATTTTAGAACAAGGCTGTAATGTAACAGTGGAAAAAGTTAAGGGGTCTGAATACTTTGTAATCGCTGCCAAAGGTGCTTCAACAAAGTACTGAGTAAAGGGTCGGAATACTTATGTAAATTTGATATTTAAATGTATTAATTTTCAAACATTTCTGAAAACCTGTTTTTGCTTTGTCATTATGGGATATTGTGTGTAGATTGATGAGGGGGAAAAAACTATTCAATTCCATTTTAGAAGAAGGCTGTAACATAACAAAATGTGGATAAAGTCAAGGGGTCTGAATACTTTCCGAATGCACTGCATACTTGTGAGCAAACGTTCCATAACTGCAGGTGGCAGTAAATCAGCAACCGTGGCTTCATACCCGTTCCAACAACACACTAAAGGTAGCAGTATGCCCCCTTTCAGGTTGTTTGCCAACTCATAGAAGTAGTAGAAGAAAATTGACTCAATGGCACTGCCCATGCTCTGACACCATAATGGGACATATACAATGTTGACATGTCTTAGACTATGGCTACTACCCATCCTTTCCTTTCAGACCATGAACTTGTGTGTGGAAGAAAGGATTGGTTTGGAAAATGTCATTATCCTTTGTGGCAGCAGTCCCTTGATAAGACTAATGGCTCCCCAATACAAACATTGAGCTGTGTTCTAGTACCTGATCTCTTGCTGGGGGGCTCCCTGGCGGGTGGGGGTGGTCTGCCAACCCCTGGAGGTCCTGCAGATGGCGAGGGGGGTGGAGGAGGTGCATGACTGCGTCCGCCGTAGCTGCCGCCTGAGGAGTTCTTCTTGTGCAGTGAGTTGTGCCTCTGGGGAAGTTTCGGAGCCCCATCTCCAACAGGGTGCCCCATGGGGCCGTTGGAGGTGCCCCCAGAGGGTTGCCTGTAAGGCGGGGGCGGAGGGGGCGCCGAGGACCCCCCAGTGGGTGGCCGCGTGGAGGAAGGAGGCGGTCTCGATGAAGGAGGTGGACCAGAGCTGGGCGGAGCCGGGCCTCTTTGAGGCGGCGGGGGGAGGGGCTTCTCCCGGCTGTTGTTGGGGCCTACTGGGGCCTTTTGTTGCGGGGTTGACGGGGCATTGCTGCGGTAACCACCTCGGTTAAACGGCGGGGGAGGAGCTGGGGCGGATGTGCTGGGCTTCAAGCCCCCTGTCGAAGAAGGTGGAGCGGGTGGGGCTGATGTGCTGTGTTTCATACCTGAAGGAGGGGGCGGAGCTGAGCCTGAAGTACTGTGCTTCATGCCCCCAGTGGAGGAGTGGGATGAGCTGGCACTGGTTGGGGGGCGGGAGATGTCGGGGAGAGAGGGGCGGTGGGAGCGTTGGGGCTCAGGGGGGGAGGGTTTGTCTCTTGGGGAGGGTTTGTCTCCTGGGGATGGTTTGTCTCCTGGGGAGGGGGAGGTAGATCGGCCTGGGGTGGACCGGGGGGCTGCAGGTCTGGAGCCTGGGGGACGCAGGGCGGATCTGCCCACTGAGGCGTCTGGAAGGAAAGCATAGAAACACACATTTTAGAACACTATGCATAAATACACCCATTCATATACTTTCACCCACACACATCAAGCTTCATGGCAAATGTAGAACATCCAGTAGCCTGGGCGCCAGTCTGTTTCTGCAGTATATTTATAGTAGCAAATTTATATAGGGCCCAATGAAATCCATGTTGTAGAGAACACGGGCGGAATCACAAAATGGAGTTCAACAATATAAAAAAATGTATTGAACTTAGTTGGAAATAAACTAAATGTATTGAACTTAGTCATAAATTTACCCAAATTAATCATAAGACCTGAACAAAAAAATGCACCAGTGATTTGTATTTTCATGCAACTTTCTGAAATGACACAGAAATGTCCGTAAGCGTTTGTGTGCGCGCAGTGGGCGCGTAATGTCTACACTTTGTGTAGCCGTTAGCGATGATGCTAATGATAACCTTCTTCTGGTGGAGATCTCAATTAAACGTTACCTACAAAGTAGCCTATGCCTATCTGGCAGAATGATATCATGATTATTTGCATCAATCCAGCGGCCATTTGTTTTGCAAACTCAAATTACGAGCACAACAGAAAAGCTGCTAACCAAACAGTCTCTTGCTGGTGCGAACTTGCATTGAACTACACCAAAAAATCTAAATAAGCATTGCTGTGGACTTAGAAAATTTAATTTGGTTGTTTTTCTATTGAAGCTGCAATATGTAACTTTTTGGGGGTGACCTGACCAAATTCACATAGAAATGTGAGTTATAGATATGTCATTCTCATTGAAAGCAAGTCTATGAAGTGGTAGATCTTTCTATGCTTCCTGTTCTTAAGTTTTGTTTTTGAGTCTTTTACACCAGCTTCAAACACCATCTTTTTGGGAATGGAAAAGATTTCACAGCAGTTTAGATGGTACAATGATTCTCTACACTGTACTTGCTTGAAATTAGGCAATAATTTTGTAAATATTTTCTTAACTATTTATTGAACTAAATTGTTGGTATGTAAGCATTTCACGATAAGGTCCTGTTGTATTCCGCGCATGTGACAAATAAAATTAGATTTGACTATTAGAATCGTAGCAAGCGGGAAATGGCAGAGCTATTTCTGCATTGTGCACATTTAAAGTGGGATTTAGAGCGTGAAAGCTTGAATTTTTGGGGGGGAAAACAGGGGGGAAAAAAAAAAAAAAAAATGTTTTACCCCTTTTTCTCCCCTATTACATAAAGGTACATGTATAGTCTATGTGTGTGTGTGTGTGTGTGTGTGTGTGTCTCTCAGCTGGAAATGAGGAGAGTGCAAAAGTTAGTTTCTATCTCGCACCCGTACGGATTGGGGAGAGGCGAAGGTCGAGAGCCAAGCGCCCTCCGAAACACGACCCAACCAAGCCGCACCGCTTCTTGACACAATGCCCGCTTAACCCGGAAGCCAGTCACACCGATGTCTCGGAGGAAACACCATGCACCTGGCGACCGTGTCAGCGTGCATTGAGCCCGGCCAGCCACAGGAGTTGCTAGAGCGCGATGGGACAAGGACATCCCTGCCGGCCAAACCCTCCCCTAACGCAGACGACGCTGGGCCAATTGTTTGCCGCGCCATGGGTCTCCCGGTCACGGCCGGCTGCAACAGAGCCTGGACTCAAACCAGGATCTCTAGACCAATGTGCCACTCGGGAGGCCTGGAGAAACACATTTAAAAACTAAACAGAACCAGGCAAAAAATAAAGCTGAGTTTACAGGGCCCCATTTACATTGTAATCATATGTAGTGAGTTCTGCTTACCTCCAGCTCCAACTGATCGTAGTTTTGGCATGCCCCCAGCGAAAAGGCCTCCCCCTGACCCACCACTGCTCCCTCCTCCACCTCCTCTAGCACCTCCACCACTTTCCTTTGGTTCTGGGGAAAGCAGACGTACGAATGTCCTTGTTACACTGTTGTGCTGATAATGCTTGCATTGACATTGTTGAAAGCCATTTGTGGCAAAGAATTGTGCATGTATAGTACCAGTCAAAAAAGTTTGGACAACTACTTTTTTGAATTTTCTACATTGTAGAATAATAGTGAAGACATCAAAACTATGAAATCATGAAGTAACCAAAAGTGTTTTATAAAAATTACAAAATAAAGTATTTTTATATTTGAGATACCTCAAAGTAGCCAGCCTTTGCCAAGAGTGTGCAAAGCTGTCAAGGCATTCTCTCAATCAGCTTCACCTGGAATGCTTTTCTAACAGTCTTGAATGAGTTCCCACACATGCGGAGCACTTGATGGCAGCTTTCCTTCACTCTGCAATTCAACTCATCCCAAACCGTCTCAATTGGGTTGAGGTTGAGTGATTGTGGAGGCCAGGTCATCTGATGTAGCACTCCATCACTCCCCTTCTTGGTCAAATAGCCCTTACACAGCCTGAAGGTGTGTTGGGTCATTGTCCTCTTGTAAAACAAATTATAGTCCCACTGAGCGCAAACCAGATGGGATGGCGTATCGCTGAAGAATGCTGTGGTAGCCATGCTGGTTAAGTGTGCCTTGAATTCTAAATAAATCAGTGTCACCAGCAAAGCACCCGCACTCCTCCTCCATGCTTCATTGTGAGAACCACACAAACGGAGATCATCCATTCACCTACTATGTATCTCACAAAGACACGGCGGTTGGAACTAAAAATCT
The DNA here is from genome assembly GCF_002021735.2 of Oncorhynchus kisutch. Lineage (NCBI taxonomy): Eukaryota > Metazoa > Chordata > Actinopteri > Salmoniformes > Salmonidae > Oncorhynchus > Oncorhynchus kisutch. Next base: position 43,592,034 of record NC_034193.2, read on the forward strand.
CACATTTGGACTCAGAGCAAAGGAAACATTTCCACCGGCCTAATGTCCATTGCTCGTGTTTCTTGGTCCGAGCAAGTCTCTTCTTCTTATTGGTGTCCTTTAGTAGTGGTTTCTGTGCAGCAATTTGACCATGAAGGCCTGATTCACACAGTCTCCTCTGAACAGTTGATGTTGAGATGTGTCTGTTACTTGAACTCTGTGAAGCATTTATTTGGGCTGTAATTTCTGAGGCTGGTAACTCTAATGAACTTATCCTCTGGGCCTTTCTTTCCTGTGGCGGTCCTCATGAGAGCCAGTTTCATCATAGCACTTGATGGTTTTTGCGACTGCACTTGAATAAACTTTCAAAGTTCTTGACATTTTCCGGATTGACTGACCTTCATGTCTTAAAATAATGGACTGTCTTTGCTAATTTGAGATGTTTTTTCCATTATATGGACTTGGGCTTTTACCAAATAGGGATATCTTCTGTATACCATCCATACCTTGTCGCAACACAATTGATTGGCACAAAAACATTAAGGAAAGAAATTCCACACCTTAACTTTTGCCAAAGCACACCTGTTAATTGAAATGCATTCCAGGTGACTACCTCAGCTGGTTGAGAGAATGCCAAGAGAGCGCAAAGCTGTCAAGGCAAACAGTGGCTACTATATTTTGATTTGTTTAACACTTTTTTGGTCACTACATGATTCCATATGTGTTATTTCATAGTTTTGATGTCTTCACTATTATTATACAATGTAGAAAATAGTAAAAATAAAAAACCCTGGAATGAGTAGGTCTGTCCAAACTTTTTACTGGTACTGTATGTATGCATAAATGTACATGTATAGTCTATGTGTGTGTGTCTCTCAGCTGGAAATGAGGAGAGTGCAAAAGTTAGTTTCTATCTCCTATAGGTTTCTTATGCTACTTACTCTCTATAATAGGTGCACTTCTGTCATGGACCACTCCAACCTTCTTCAGCCTGGCTCCTTTGGAGATATCAGAGAGCAACGCTCCTCTCCCCTTCGCCTCATCCCGATTCAACTTAGGTGCTGTAGTGTTCGCCTGAGGAAAGGATATGAGCAAACCACCATGTTAGTTAGGTTGACCATGCCAAAGATAATAACATGCATAAGGTACCGCCGTTATAGCCACAGATACAATAGATGGCAATGCAGCATTATGGTGCAAGTTGATAGTAATCCACATGGTGCCTGCATGGGTGTGTGTTTGGTCAGCTCAGACATTTTTTGGTTTGTGTTTGGATTTGTTTAAAATGTAAAAGCTGCATCCTTTATAAACATGGCATAGCAACCCTAGAAATCATACTATGGGAAATGTGGGCATAATAACATATTTGGCATAGTATCTAACACCAGCAGGTGTCAAATCATCCTTATTAACAACACAACAGCAAATAATGAGTGACTTCAGTTATTTTATCATGCAGTTATGAATCTCTAGAAACCCTTCAGAGGACTTGTGAGCTGTGTCATGTTTTGAACATCAGTTTAGGAGCTGGACTGACCTGGTTGAAGGTGGGGGGAGGAGGGGGACCTGGAGGAGGAGGGGGAGGAGGAGGAACGGGCATCCTGTCCCTCTGTGGGCACCTTGGGGAGGAGGTTTGTTCACCGTCTCAGCTCTGGGTACACTCTCAAACTCCTGCGAAACAAGACAGAGGAGAGACTCGGGCTCAGTCAAATACACACAACAAGGTCAAAAATATAGACTCCTGAACTAAACTGGGGTCAGAGTAAAATTGTACATCCTCGTAGTGTCATGTTTGACATTGGTGGACTGTATTGAATTCAGGTGAGTCAAGATATCATTGGAACATCTGTTCAAAGACCATTACAAATTTACCTCTAGTTGTAGCTGTTGACTACAATGGTGGCATGGACCACACTAAAAACAACTATTCTCTAATTCTACATGCATATACTCACTCTAGAATGATTCAGCTCAGTAGAGCTCCCAAAACCAGTTGGTTGGCTGGGCTGAGCTCATTGTGGATACAGACATACAGCACGTTCAGCTAGGCAGCAAACCCCACCCTCCTTCACTCACCCTAAACTCCATTCCACAAGCTACCTGTTAAGAGTGTTTGAACAGGTTTTCACAGAAGAGGAAAACAAATGGAATGTCATCGGGTGAGCTTGCCAGTGAGGCGATAAGGAACAGAAATGCAGCAGCCATTGTAAGTTGCTACCTCGAGTGAGAGAAACCGAGAGTGGACAGCACAGCCCGCCACTTCATATTTCATCCATTGAGAAGATTTGATGTTATTGTTTTTTTGCACTACCGGCGCCAACCATTTATGTCAATCAAAATGTCCCCCCTCTCTAGAATCTCCCATAAATGTTCAATCGTGTTGAGATCTGGTGACTGAGGCAGGCATGGCATATGGTTAACATCATTTTCATGCTCATCACACCATTCAGTGACCACTCCTGCTTCCACACGGGGCATGGTAATCCTTTGTCGACCATCCATAGCCATGGTCGACAAAATAATGGCCTGCCCAGCATTTTTGTACATCCCTAAGCATGATGGGACGTTAATTGCTTAACTAACTCAGGAACCACACCTGTATGGAAGCACTTGCTTTCAATATACTTTGCATTCCTGATTTACTGTAGTGTTTTCATTATTTTGGTAGTTACCACCTGTACATGCGCCTACTTGGAGAATTGCCAATGGACTACAATGTTAAAACCTCAGACAAAGGATTATGACATTCTTGTAGGGGAGGTGTTCAGCTCCTTCTCTAACATAACATGTGACCAATTGAGTTAGTTTGATGGTTTTGTGGACGGGGAAATAAACTAGGAGTAAAAAAAAAAAGTGCCGATGTCAGTAACTATTTTGGGAGTAACGTCATATTAAACACAAACTAGCAACCCTAAAACGAGCAGGCCTGAGTCAGAAGTGTCACTTGAATTTCACTTTCTGATATGCAGAAAATGTAAACACAGATTTGATAAGGTAACACTCCAAATCAGAAATGGTCTCGGGTCGCTAGCCAATGTCTACGCACGCTCTGTCAATCTACAATAGGTGCCAGGTGAACGAGCCCAAAAACATGTAAGTTATAAAATAAAATATATTAAAATGCAATTCCTTCCTCTTTGCCTAAAAGTTGAACTACCTAACTGGACATTGTTTGAATTAATGTAGCAATCTAGGTAAAAAATCTATATCAAGTGGGTCAACTAGTTATTATCTGGATAACATGTTGATCTAACTAGCTGGGTGGATTGGCAGTGACTTACCCTGTCTCGAAGGATTGTGAGTCTCGTCTTCAATAACAACATGAATGGAAACTGCAGTTGTGGCAAGTTTGCTAGTTAACACAATCCCAGGCAGTAGGTGGCTCTCTTGGTTACTTGCGAAGAAAATCTAATAAAAACTGGGGGACACTAGCAGCTAAATTAGCTTGCTAGCGAAATCAACTAAATCCAATACCCAAAGTTAGCTTGCTAGCTAAGTTACTGTTTACTCGCGACAGCTGTCAAGTGAAATTTTGCTGGCGTCTTAACTATGGCTGTAAACAAGTTATATTTCGGTGCAAAAGCTAATTCGAGGTACGCGTAACTCCAGTTTATATCCTATTTTCATATACTTTTTATTCTGCTCTCCCCTTGACCAGCAAGTAAAGCGAGACTCTCGCTTTACAACTGTTTCTGTCGCTTCTCGGAAACCCGGAACTGGGCCGTCCAACACAAAATGGAGGCAGGCAGGTAACAGGATCACCGCCGACGAGTTTATCAACTGGGAAAACAGCGACCTCAAATGGAATGAAACCTGCAGGATACTCGCGAGAAACGAGCTATAATTAGTTTAGAAACTCTTGTGAGAACACCATCGAGTGTGTGGAGCAGGGTCCTCTTCTTGCTTTTGCCTCATGTTTGATGTGTTCATGCATGCATTCATGGCATGCATGTAAAATATTGCTTGTAAGAGCAATATTTTTATATTTTACATGAATGCATGCATGAACACATATATATGCATTTCAATGAGTAGTATACTTGAACAGTCAAGTAAACAAACTGTGATGAAATCATTGCACTTAGTGAATCTGAATTAATTTTACAAAAATATTGTGGATATGCCAGACATAGACAATCAGACACTAGGTATTTTGTAAAGATAATCACATCTTTATTTGAAAATCTTATAAAAATGACTCCATTTGCATGAGATGTTGCATTGCCATTCACCCAAGACATGACAGATCAAAAGGCACTGTTGAACATCTCTGCTCACTGGTGTACTGATATTTAGTTGTTGCATAATTCAGACCCAGGACACCAATTTAGACCTGGGTCTTGTTCATTAGGCACACATGGGAGCAAACGTTTTCAAATGGAAACGCAAGTTTCAGGTAGTGCCTGCCGCCTCCAAGTAATTTGTTCCCATTTGGAACCTATTGAACAGGGCCCGGTTTCACAAAAGCATCTGAAGGCAAAGTTCATCGTTAGAACCTTTGTAGGCGCATCGTTTGAGCTGTTTCCCAAAACCATCGTTGGACTTGAGCGACGTATAATAACACACTTCAAATTAAAACAGATGACTGCATTAGAATATAGCCTACAGTAAGTAAGCTATAGGCCTATTTCAATCATATTGAAATACATTTAATGTTCAAGAAATTGAGTTATATTTTGCTTCTTGTTTGATACCGTCTGTAATTTGTCATTTCATGATGTGCCAAATCTCGATTTGCCTAGTATTTTAGCCATGTGATCTTACTATGAGCTGATCCATCGTCAGTATCGTGGAATAATTAGAATGTTAAAGTAAGATTTGAACGGAAAGCTAATCAGAGAGCAGCGTTGCCATTATTCCGATCCTGTCAGTTTCTACACAGGCCTCAACGACGCACTTGGCGAATGTTCTCTCTGCCTAGTGTTTTGGGAATTATACAACGGGTGGGTCTAATCGTAGATGCTGATTGGTTAAAACCGCATTCCAGCCAGTGTCTATTCCAAAAATTACCACCGGCTAAAGCTATGGCGTTGAAATGCCTATCTCCCATTTATTTTCGAGAAGCATTTGATTTTCAACAGCGGAGATTTGTATAAATCTTGCCGTCTCCGACATTTCCAACATTGTTTCAAAACTGAAATTCGATCTCTAGCTGTCCTATAATAATGAACGTTTGGGGAGTTGGGACGAGAAAGCCAGACAGCTTTTCTCAGCCAGTCGAAATCATTAATCAAATGGCATACATTTTTATGGATATACACAATGAAATGTCAATAGAAAACAGGTAAAACGAAACGCAGCTAGTTTGCAGTCTTTCGAGCTACTGTTTGAAGGGATTGTGTTAGCTGTGTTGTTGGCTAATTTGTCTGAACAGTGTCCTGTCGAGAAATGTCTCTGGAAAACAGCTTAAACAAACGCAAATGCAGCTACTTTGCTGTTATTCTGGCTGCAATGCTTGACGTGACAAAGTTAGCCGTAGTTGGCTAGCAAGCGAGGGATAAGAATGTTGCCAGTCAGTATGGTAACTGAAAGAAAATCAGTATGGTAACTTTTTAGAACGAACTGGGTTGCTTGCGTCCATAGATACAGAACAAAAAGAGTGAACGACTAGGTCGCGTCTCTGGCAACCGATAGAATTAATCTTGTGGAAGGATGAAATGGTATGAATAAATTCAAAATGTTTATGAAAATGTCAATCATTATTTGTTTGTTGGTAACCCATTGTATAAAAGTGATAATGTCCTCAAAGCCAGTGTTAGGAGGATATATTGGCACTGTTTGCCAGCCCGAGACATCCGTGCCAATATATCCTCCAAACACCAGCTTCACTGGCATTATCACTGAAATGTTACATCTTAGGCCCGTTGTAGGAAAGATACATTGTTTAAACACTTGTAAGCCTAAGTGTCTTTGCTATCAGGAAACCAGGCCCAGGTTGGCTAAACTCTACATGACTTCAAGTGAACAGGCTCATTGCGCAACTTCCATGAAGAAGTGCTATCAGTCCATCCAGTGAGGCACTACCAATCAGATACACTTCCATTGTTTGTTAGGCCATGGTACTGGCTTGGAGAGCAGTGGTCATTCACCATAACCCAGTCATTTAATCAGATGGCATAATTGACATAGATATGCAAATACTAGTGGTTTGATTCAATCATTTTTTTCCACAGAGGTAAGCCTCAGCCAAGAGGTTGATTGACAAGCAACATATTGAGGCATTGCCTTTGTCATTAATCAAAAGATAATCACTCAATTGAATTACGAAAATAAAAAATAATATTCCCTTTGCTTTTCCGCTTCTTCAGGTTAATTTCAGTCCAATGTTCAGATCACCAATGCCAGGGCCAGGTTTCCCCAAAAGCATCCTATGGTCTAAGATGAACTTAGCCTTAAAATGTTTTTGGGAAACTGGGCTCAGATAGATTAACATCATGCGCTCAGCTCGACTACACCACAAGTGTCCTCATTCTAAAAATGCACATGGCAGAGAGCAGCAGCACACATTTATTAGAACAAAATTTCAAGTATAATCTTCAGAATCCCAATTAAAATAGTCCAGAAGATGGACTCCTCTTCCTGGAAGTCATCCTCTGGAGCTGGAGAGTATTTCTGCTTCCCCCGGTCCTCCTCTGAGGGGTACGACCTTTTATCAAACGGGTCCTGGAGGGAAGTCTGATCGTAAAACACCCTAATCTCAAACTCGCTCTCCTGGTGTGACGGGTGGCCATAAATGCCAATCCCCACGGGCCTCCCAAAGTCTCCAGGCACTACGACCACGTCCTGGCCGCAGGTGACCGACTGCAGCTTGTAGGTGTCGAAGCTGGGCCGCAGAGTTTTGTCCGAGACGTACAGGTCTGCATCACCCTTGAGGCTGCGCATGTGCAGGATGATCTTGCCATCGTGGTTGAGCCGAAGGTAGCTGTAGTTGCCCGCCCCGATGTGGCCCTGCACCATGTGGAGCAGCACCCACTCCTTAGGAAGGGCATCCTCTTCCAAAGAGTGCAGGAACCCCCCAGCCTGAGACAAGAGGAATGCCACAGCCAGCATGCTGCTGCACAGCACCATAATGGAGATGGATAGTCAGAGTCACCGACTGGACAATACCCACCTTCTACCATCTGTTGATAACCTGAAGGGCAACACAAACAAATGCATTACCTACAGTACAGTATAAGCCTGATAAAGCTTGTACTGGGCAAATCCTCAAGGGGGCAATATGGTCTTAAGCCAGTTGACTTTTAATAAGGGATGTTTAGAAACTGACACCTCCTGCCTGTAGATCACTGATCTGGCTACAAGCCCTGCACTATCTCTGCTCTATAAATACAGTAACAAGCTAGCTTCTAAAGATTAGCATTGTGTGACCTCTGCAACCTTGTAATATACTACACATGTTTAGCAGCTTCTTCTTGAGTAGCCCATCTGTAAAGACGTTACGCCCACCCTGTCTGTCTGCCTTGCATTGACTGCTGGCTAACCGCTCACTTACACATGTCCGTCTAAATCGCTGGCCTGTGAATTAGTTATTAGAGCAGCCACAGACGGACTAATCCCATTAACAAAATAGCTTATAAAGCTAGACTCAGTTATGCGCTAACGCAGAATGTAGTCCTAAAGCAATTGTTTGACAGCGCGTGGCCATGATGTGGACACTTTAGCTAGATAGCGAAACGTCGAGTATTGTACCGGTGGCTCGTTAACTATATGCAAAATACATACATTTAACAACACATATGCAAATAGATTGATTGATACGAACAACATAGCTACATTTCATCAGCCTTGCAAGAAGCAAGCTACTGCTGCCAGCGTTCATGCTAGCTTGCTAACTGGCTACGCTAAATTAACGTTACATAGCTAGCTAATGTTAGTAGTCTAGCACAAAGAACTTTCTGGGGCTACGAGAAGCACCACTTACGGTTATCACAATATTTAGCAGGTTGGTGGAACAAGAACATTAGCTACTCACCTGTACATTGTTCCGAGCACAACTTTAGTAATGGGTATTGTTTTGCCAGTAACTAACGAACCAGTCAGTGTCAAGTTCACTTCTTCCGTTTTCCGGGGTCTCTCACACTTATCCACTGGCGCCGCCTACAGTACAGGGAAAGTAGCACATTCATAACTGAACACAAACCACCAAGTAACACTGGGCCTATATTAAAATCACACCATCCTACAAATATACATATGGGAACTGATATATAAATAGACAATGTGACCCTAACCAGTCCTCTATAAGTTATTTACAGTAACCCGATCCATTTATTGTCAAGTTCACTCCCACACCCCTCAAGAGACGCTTCACACAGCAGTAATATAGTTGCTAAAGGAGCTCTGCACCCAAAAAAAAAACATTTTAGAAGCCTACAAAGAGAGAAAATGTGGCTACACATTGATCGAATTATGTCAGCATTATTAATTTGTAGAATATGCCAACACATTAGTGTTTGCTCAATCCATGAAGTACATTTAGACCAGCGGTCCCCAACCCCGCTATATACAGCCGACAAGATCAGGTTTGTAGTATTACAGTTCCCAAGCACTGTGTGTAGGATTATAGAAAGGTGTAAAAAAAAAAAAATTTGTTAAAAAAAACTGGAATTGAAGACTCACCAGTATATCAATGCATCATCAGATCAAGGTACTGTAAACCAAAAAGAATCTCCCATAGTGAAGGATATTAATTACCACGTTACTTTATTGTACTGCATCTTAATTTCTGCTTTGGCAACACCAGCGTCACAGCCGTCCTGCCAATACATCCCCCCCCCATTTTTCTCGGCAGCAATGCGACATTCAACACTAAGTTTGATCATTCAGTCATTTTTCCCACCCACTACCACAACGCGTTGGACTGCCGCGTAATACTGCAATGAAAATATAACAGCATGTAAAATCTCAGACATACCAAAATCCACCACCGCAAGTTTACACACACCTTGTGAAACAACATGTACAGACTAATTTTACTTCCCCCCCCATCGACACGTCATACCCATTTCCTTTATTCTCATTTAAGTCAACTTTAATTATGTACAGCGTTCATTTCTATTGCAGGTTTTACTAGAACCATTTGTAATCTATTTATGATCATGTTTTTGCTTATTAGGATCATACAAAATTGTATTAAATTGTATTAGTAATTGTTCAATTACATATCAAACTGGTTTCCACTTCCAGGCATGCACGCACACACCGCAATCATAAATCAACTGTACTAGTTTCATATTGTTTAAGTCTTTTTTTTCTTTTTTTTACTTTAATGAACACCAACTGTATTTTTAAACAAAAGCACAACAAATGTTCCAGGGAAAGAGTGACAATTAGTTTGATGATCTTCTCCGGTAAATGTTTTCAAAGCCACATCAAATTCTATATAGATATACTCGTTCAACAAGTGTGTGTAGATCGGTCATGTTAGAAACAATATATATCTTTTTTTACTTTGCAGTGGAATTTCACCCACTTCAGTGTAATTATTGCAAACCACTTTACCAATTTAAGGCTTTGGAGTTCAATAGCAGTGTTAAGTAAATCCTATCATTTCCAAGTTCAAACTGGGCCAGTACATCATTAAGGTTCTTACACTAAAGTTTCCTGGTGTTAACTGCACTAAAAAGGCCCAAGTAGTGTTTTACTAATTCTTTAGAATAAATGAAAGTTTTTCCTCAACATTAAAAAAAAAAAAAAAATCACTGCATCTTATAAAAACAGGTTTTTGAAAACAAGACGTAATTTTGTATATAACGTGGCAGATAAAGGAACAATTTAAATATGCATGTTTGTCGTTTGCCATACTATACATCATTCTGTAACACTACAGAGGGCTGAGAATACAGGCGACTGGGGGGGGGGGGGGGGGGGGGGAGATGGGTATGTATCAAATGCCAGAGTAGAATGATGGATTGAGGGGGAAGAGAGGGGTGGGTAAGGTAACGATGAACATCGCTATTCAGATTTGTGGAACGTCTTTGCAAGAATGCTTGCATTATACAGTATACATGTAGTACCATGCTAGCGCTGCTCGCCTTTTGTCCTAACCGTTAGTAGAGATGGAGATCAGTGCCATGAGTTCATTTAACTACCGCCAACAAAACATCAAACGCTATATTAACCCCATTCTGCCCAGCTCTTACCCAATCACAACACCTGTTGGGTAAAAACCAGCAACTGCGAAACGCCGATGGCGGGGGGGAAAAAAAGAAAGAAAATAATTTGTTTGTACAGAAAACAAACAAAGTAAACAAAAACAGCAACACAGGATATATCATATTATTCATGCTTTTTTTTTTCTCCATAGAGTAGGAGTGAGATGAGAAAAAAGAAAGAAATTCACAGTTTTCAAACTACAATGCAAGGTTGTGTGTGTATGCAAGTGTTTATGTTTTGCGTGTGGTAACTGTACGGGAGTGTGAGCATGCACTCAGACTTGGGTGTGCATCTCAAATGGCACCCTATTCCCTGTGAAGTGCACTAACTAGGGCCCATTTGGCTCATGGTCAAAAATAGTGCACTAATAGAGAATAGAGTGTCATTTGGGACACACACTGGGATAGCCATTCCGCAAAGCATATCTGGGAGTGTTAAACCCCAGTAACCTAACTCATGTATCATCTTCCGATGGGCAGAATGGGGGTAACTACATTCTTTGTCAGACAAATGAATTTGCTTTGTTATTTATGTATAATAGTCTCTTTTCTTTTTCAACGCTTGGTTAAATTCTTGGCTTGTTTGTCGACTTCGTCATCATTTATATTTTTTTCCTTTTAGAGACATTAAGCCTGCTTTGAGAATGCTCGCTCTCCATCTATGGACTGAGAAGGGGGGGCCGAGGCAGCTATGATGCAGGGAGGTCCGCGCTGGAAGGGAGATTGGGTTGTTCAGACCGGGGGAGCTTTGCGCTTCAGTAGATACTGGTGAATGTCGTCGGCGTCGCGCTTGAGCCAGGCGGCATTCAGGAGAATGTTCTCGCAGCACTGCTGCACCGTGCGCTCGGCCGCCGGCGCGTGGTGGCTCTCGAAGAAACTCTGGAAGATACAAAATGGCCGCTTTTAGAATTAAAAACGACAGAAGTTGGCTATACTTATACTTATAACATTTAACAGTTTCATTGAGCGAGACAACACTATTAAAAGAGGTATAAACCAATATGATTGCTCACCTTCACTTCAGCAGCCATTTTGTCAATGGCAAATCCATCCAAAGAGAGCTGTGAAGAGGGGTGAATACACAAGTGAGTTGGCTTAAGTCATTGGGCCACATGCAAAAGCTACCAGTTTTCCATAATACATTTCTCTTATAATATATACAGAATATACAGTGCATTCAGAAAATATTCAGACCCCTTGATTTTTCCACATTTTGTTACGTTACAGCCTTATTCTAAAATTGATTAAATGTTCCCCCCCCCCCCCCAATCTACACACAATACCCCATAATGACAAAGCAAAAACAGGTTTAGAAATCTTAACTTCGTTAAAGCACCTTTGGCCACGATACATACAAGTATTCTTATGTATGACGCTACAAGCTTGGCACACCAGGTATTTTGAGAGTTCCTCCTATTCTTCTCTGCAGATCCTCTCAAGCTCTGTCAGGTTGGATGGGGAGCGTCGCTGCACAGCTATTTTCAGGTCTCTCCAGAGATGTTAGATCGGGTTCAAGTCCGAGCTCTGGCCGGGCCACTGAAGGACATTCACACTTGTCCCGAAGCCACTCCTGGACTGTCTTGGCTGTGTGCTAAGGGTCGTTGTCCTGTTGGAAGGTGAACCTTCGCCCCAGTCGAAGGTACTGAGTGCTCTGGAGCAGGTTTTCGTTAGGATCTCTGTACTTTGCTCCGTTCATCTTTGCCTCAATCCTGACTAGTCTCCTAGTCCCAGCCACTGAAAATCATCCCCACAGCATAATGCTTCACCGTAGGGATGGTGTCAGGGTTCAATCTTGGTTTCATCAGACCCAAGAGTCTTGTTTCTCATGGTTAGAGTCCTTTAGGTGCCTTTTGGAAAACTCCAAGCGGTCTGTCATGTGGCTTTTACTTATGATTGGCCACTCTACCATAAAGGCCTGATTGGTGGAGTGCTCCAGAGATGGTTGTCCTTCCCCAGAGCTCTACGGACAATTCCTTTGACCTCATGGCTTGGTTTTTGCTCTGATATACACTGTCAACTGTGGGACCTTAATATAGACAGTTGTGCCTTTCCAAATCATGTTCAATCAAATGAATTTACCACATGTGGACTCCAAGTTGCAGAAACATCTCAAGGATGATCAATGGAAACAGAATGCACCTGAGCTCAATTTGGAGTCTTATAACAAAGGGTATGAATACTTAAGTAAATTAAGGTATTTCTGTTGTTTTTAATAAAATGTGCAAACATATTTTTTTTTTTTTTTTACTTTCAGCTTTGTCATTATGGGGTATTGTGTGTAGATTGATGAGGATTTTTTAAATGTATTTAATCCATTTTAGAATACGGCAGTAATGTAACAAAATGTGGAAAAAGTAAAGGGGTCTGGAAACTTTCGAAATGCACCGTATACAGTGCCCTCTGAGGAAAACATGAGAATAAGAACAGTTCCACGACAATGCTTCAGAGCCTTCAGAGTGGAGCATTTACCTTGATGAGCCGTGATATGAGGAAGCCGCCCTGGTAGCGGTTGTGAAGCTCCTCCCAGTTGTCTTTGACAAACTTCCAGGCGGCTTTCCTTCCATGCTTACTGCTTCCGGCCACGCCCCCGATTACTGACACAGTGTCCTGGGGACGCACGTCCTCCTGGGTAGGGGAGACAGAGGGGTCGGTTTTTGCCATGAATTCATCATGCTCATCTTATAGGTAAACTCGTATGACCAAAAGAACTAGGAGGGCTACATTTACGAAGCTAGTTAACACCAGTGTTAACAATTGCACCGGCTATTTTCAAGAATGAACACCATAAATGCGAGACCAAAAGAACACGAGGTGGAAATATGAATGTTTCTAGGGATTTTTGTTCCGTCTTTTATATTCTCCTGACAAAATAGCAGGAGCAAGCAACACACTCCAGATGCCAGGGCAGGAATGGTTGTGTGTACATACCGAGAGGGCAAAGGTGAGGACTTTCTGGATGAGGTCGGGGGCAGAGATAGCTCCCAGCACTCTCTCTATGCGGTTCTTCTCCTCCTGCATGTCAGCCTGCTTGTGAAGCTGAAGAGGATGGGAGAGATTAGAGAGCGATAATGTGAGAGAAAAACATTAATATTTTACCTTTGGTGTGACATTTATGGGATGAAATCAAATGATATCAATTCTCATCAGTTGACTGTGATTAAAGCTTTATCTGTCACAGATTATTGGTGAGGCTCTAACGGGAGTCTAGGACAGGGAGCGAGCTGGTAATCCTCTTCATCTGACTGAGGAAATGTAATTGAAATCATTCACGCTTACAATATATGGCTCATGCTTATTGAGGAGACTGATCGCCAACCAGCTGGCCTGGCTGGGGTGTATTGTCTAGGAACCAAATGTGACGAAACAGGGCGGGACTAATCTGAATTTATCCAATAAGAAATGCTTATTTTCGTTGCAAAACATTTTGCTACGGTGTGCACTAGTGAATACACCATTAGCTGGTGTGACTTACCTTCAGCATTGTGTCCAACGTGGCACTGTCGCCATGCTTCAGCACTGTTAAGTACACCTGGAGAGAAACAAAGACCATACACGTGGGCATTCAACACGGTTTCATCACTTGATTTTTACAATAATTTTATGTCTGTCTCATAAATGGCATCTACTTCAAGTCATGGTGGTACTAAATAACTATCATTAGCACTTATAAATGATCTACAAATGAGAAGTCACTGCTGGAAAGTAGGATCAATAACATGATTGCAGACCCATTGTTGAAATGTTGACCACAACTGATTGAAATAAATAGACAGGTGAAAGCAGTACTGACGACGCTTCAACCTAGCCAACCAGAGGCCTAGGTGGAGACGTTATCAAATTGCTGACCAATCAAATCCTTTAAACATTAATGACGGAAAGTCATCAAGAGCCTAGGGTTAGAGGGCAAAGGTTAGTTTGGAATGGGGCCTTTGTTTATGTAACTACATGTTAATAACACATGTGTTTCTCTATGAATAAATGTGTGTGTGTGTGTGTGTGTGTGTGTGTGTGTGGCGCAGAACAGCTTACTGGGCTCCTGAGGTCTGCAGAGAGGATCTGCTTGCCTTCCACATGGTCTTTGAATCTCCGCCGGGCCTCCTCCAGCGTGGGCTTGTGTCCCGCCTTCCCCAGCTTCCCCAGAACCAGGCCCCTCAGCAGGGCATCCAGGTGACCTGAGAGAGGGGGGGAGAGGAGAGAATAAAAGAACCGGGACAGAAAACAGAAGAGGGAAAAAAAAAGGAAAAAAAACACCAGTCAGTCTCAAACACGTTAAAAACACAAACGCTTTGACACACTGAACTTTATCCAAAAGGACCGAATTTATCTACTGCTAGTCAATCCAGGAGCCAGTAAATCCATACATCACCAGCTCTGGGCTGATACCCCTACTACACAAAACACTTGCCTAATTCCAAACCTGACCCTTAGCCCCTAACCCCTAGGCACTTGAGCAGAACTGAAAGGATTGTATAGGTAGGTGTAAGCAATGTAGCAGAAAATAAATCCCACCAAGCCTATCAAGAGCGCAACGTAGACTGATTGCCCTCTCTCTTATACCTATCCAACCCAATCAGAGCTACATCAAGTGACTTGGGGCTAAAAGCTGAGGATTGACTCGGAATGACTTGGCAGCTCAGTTCGTAACGCTTACCACCGGCCCCAGGGGGCTCACCTTCGCCCTGCTTGCATTCCCAGCCTAGCTTGAGGCCGATGGGAGTGAACAGGTCCCGGATGAACTCCTGGATCTCCTCGTGGAAGTCGGTGTGGGAGAGCAGGGAGGAGAGCACGCCCAGGTTGCAGCTCAGGTCGCTCCATACAGTGTAGTTGGGTTCGTTGACAAAGGCCTCCATCAGCTTCAGCACCTCCACCGTGCTGATCATGCCAGCGCGCGACTGAGGAAGATGAAGGTGATTAATAGGATGAACATGGGAGACAAGAAGAGAAGGAATGGGAATGGGGGGGGGGGGGGGGGGTAGAAGGAGAATAGAGGAGGAAAATAAAGGAGGTAAAAGAGGAATGGAAGAGAAGGAACATAAAGAATGAGGGGGAAGAGTTAAGAGGAATAGAAGAGGTAAGAGCAGGGGAAATGTGGTTAAGAGTCACAGTATTATGATGTTATCTACAGTGTTTGTAATTGAGCCCTGAATGAATGGGACAACAAAGCTTTTGAGGAATAGGATAAAGCAGGAAAACAAGCAGATTAGATTACACATTGTTTATCCAACATCTACAGTAAACATCTTCACAAGAGGCTTTGGTGAGAAAAAGGTTAAAGAATCAATGCTTAACAATTCACATGACAATATCTTAGTCAAAGACCTTAATACTCATGGGTACAGAGGGAGAAAGGAGAAGTATCGTTATCGAACCATTACGTTTACATGGCCACAAAACACACAACAATAACATGTACAGGTAACTGACAAAATAATGTAAACACTTGAGTAAATGAGGGATACAAAGTATATCGAAAGCAGGTACTTCCACACTGTAGTGATGCGCAGGTTGACCCAGAAGGCGCAGTCCCCGCGGGTATATCCGCGGGGCGGGTTTCGGCTCATTAAATATTGTGTAGATGAAGGGCAGGTGGGTGGCAGGTTGAATAAAGAGAAAATACATAAAATAATCCATAAATGTTTCATTCATACATATATAGGCTACAGAGGTTCTTTCATTCTTTTTAGGCTCTCTGGCATTTGTCCTAACTGTACAGAACCCCAAATAGCCTACATGCCAATCGCCAAATGCTTTTGGGAACGGACAGAAACAGTGGATGTCGATCCACCGAGGAAAAAAGGACAATGTCGGAGTTGAATTAAATAAGAGAAATGCTGCGAAATGGAGTTGAAAATAAAGAGAAGGGAGGGCCAGAAAAGTCATGTTTGGGGCGCTATACATATTCGACAGTCACAAGACGGGGAACTTTAGCCTACCGTTCAGATGGATTAAATGGAAACTGAAATGTGGACACCGACTGTTACTCTATATCCTCTCGCATAGCCTTAATATTAACTTCTGCAGAATTAAGCATTTCTTTCAGAAAAATTATACACCAAATGCACATTTTGAAATATATGGGATAATATGATTTCTTTCAGCATCTTGAGAGAATGCGAATGTAGTTAGGGGACAGTCTGTAGAGGTGCTATCTTTAAAATCAGCATGATAAAAGCTGATCATGTTTCCTAACCACATAAAATTTGTCCAAGCCGAACTGAAATCTTATTAGAAACATGTTGGGTCGTAGTTCACAGTTTTCAGTTTGCTTCCAACCGGTCAAAACGACGTCAGAGAGCTTGGGTCTACAAGGTTCCATCTGGAAAAAGAGGATTCTGGGATAACGGGCTTTAAAGTTACAAACCTTCATTGGTTTAAATGGTGTACGTTTTTGATCCTGTATTCTTTTGAACTTAACATGAATTGGGGTATTTAGAGTACTATATAGGTAGAGACCATTAAACAAAACAAGTCAATTACTCGATTGGCTGACTACATTTAGTCGACAGGCTGTTGATCGACCAAGATTTTTTGTACTCGAGCAGTTGCACACAAACATACATAGATTTTTTTATGGCACACGAGAAACATGTCTGATTCACGCCTCAGTGGACTAATCCATTGCAGAGGCCGAGGGGATGGCACACCAATATCACCAGTGGTACATTTACCGTTAATTCCCATAATTTCTAATCTACAATATTTGCTTATGGTTATTTCTGTTATAATGCATTCAATAGATTATTATTATTACAGTCTTACCGTTCGCATTCTAGGAGTGGGCACGTTGTTTGCAGAGCGCACATCCTAGGCTACACTTGTGAGAAAGAAAGTTTGGGTCTATTTCATTCCATTTACAAGTGGTCAATCTATTCGTTGTCTTTTGTTTGAAGCGCTCCTGTTAATTCACCTGATTACGCATAGAAGTAGGACTAGTCTACCTGGCCTGCTTGCAAATGTCGGCCTATAAGTGTGCCGATTTGAGGATCTGAGACTATTTCTGATAGTCTTAACTCGCCATCACTGTGGAGCTTGTCAAAGCAATTGTCACCTCAAAACAGCAAGTAAACAAAGTCTGTTTTTACATCCATTGAGAGACGCATTAATTCCTCAATGTAACCTATATCGATAACCACTCAGCATGAAAGGGGAACGAAAGTAAAGTGTCGATCCAGTGGAAACGTCATAAAACATGCCTTCCTGATGACTTCTTATCCCTTGCGCAAATAGCCTACAGCTGTGTCTGTCAGGAGCTCACCGGTGCAGGAAACTGAGGGCCCAGAATATGTTGCAAGCACCAGCTTCCGGCTAGACCATGTTTCAACATCCTTGCAGACAGGCAAAGCCAATGGGATTTATAGGATATTCGTGATCTTTTCTACCTGCAGGTTGCAATGTACATTGTTGGGCTTTATGTAGTCAATTTGTACATATCGGCAATAGAAGTTACTTTTAGAATTATATCATTTTCATTCATTTCATTTAGATTAAAATGTGCATATGAAAATCATAAGTGGCACTGGTACGATAAATTGGCACTCCAAATGGTGTAGCCTATTACCGGCAACATCAGGAGCATAATGGCAGAATCTGCAAACGCAGCGGGAGGAGGGGGGGAACATGAAAAAAATGTCTTCTGGTTAGGCTATATTGATCTCTGGCTCCCTCAAATAATGTGTCTTCATTTTTAAATCGCAGAGCTTAAAGCACCAGACAAGCTCAGCAACCAACATATAGTTGATTTTAGTAAAACAAAGGGTGTGTCTATATGAAAAAATACGTTAAAATTGAATCTCGGTAGACCAAAATTTATTTTGTTGTTGGTCAGGGGACAGCCTGCACCCGTCAAGCTCCAAATAGCTTACCAAAATATCAGAGGTTATTTATCAGAAATGCATCTAAATTAGGGAAAAATAAATCCTGCACCCCTGTCAAAAAAACATTCCTCAGTCTCTGACTGCAGATTTTCTAAATTTGCTGATTAGGGTCAGGTGCGGGCCTCTTGTTTTTTTTTTTGTAATACATAGTCGGACGGTTGCAGATGACCCATTCACCACCACCACACAGGTGTGGTTCCTGAGTAAATTAAGCAATTAACATCATCATGATTAGGGTAATGTATAAAAATGCTGAGCAGAGAATTATTTTGGCTACCACAGCTATAGACCGGTTGGCTGACAACATGCGTCGATGTGTCCGGAAGGCATGCTTTGTTATGATTCTGAACGGTCAGATAGCTAGCAACAATGTGTCCGGAAGAAGGCATGCGTTGTTATGATTCTGAACGGTCAGATAGCTAGCAAATATGTGTCCGGAAGGCATGCGTTATGATTCTGAAAGGTCAGATAGCTAGCAAATGTGTGTCCGGAAGGCTTGCGTTATGATTCTGAAAGGTCAGATAGCTAGCAAATGTGTGTCCGGAAGGCATGTGTTATGATTCTGAACGGTCAGATAGCTAGCAACAATGACAATAAGCTGCCATGTGGGGAATCGTAGGTGGTTCGTTTCAGCAAGTTGTATCTTGTTTTGACTGATGTCTATACTAATATGGCTCAAATTCACTAGCTATCTAACCAACAACTATTTGTGAGACAACAAGTGCTCATTGTGAAAATGTGTTTGTTTTCTATTAAACATTTGGAGACTAAATATAGTTTTCATGTCAGTCTAAACTAACCCTGTCTGTTCTGCCCCATAGGAGCGCAGGCGTCAATTTGGGTGTTATATAAAACATTTAAAAATGTAAACGTTATTTTTTACCTAACACTTTTTTTTCTTAAAACTTGATTAAGGGCTTTTAAGTAAGCATTTCACTGTAAGGTGAAATTGTACCTGTTGTATTTGGCACATGTGACAAATCAAATTTGATTTGATACTATGTTGGGGTTCCCTTAACTTTATGTTGTGTGGATTCCACATTTACAACATTGAGCTGCTAGAGTTTATTTTAGGGGAAGCTTTGACCCTGGGCTTCCTCAAAAAGTATCTGTTTATACACTGAAGGTTCTGTTTCTTTGCCACTGTAGCGCTAGACTAGAGAGATGGGGCCTTGCTATATGGAAGGGGAAAGAACCTAAGGGTTTTGTGGCAGAAAGGAATTATTATTTATGAATATGATTGTTACAGGAACTGACCATTTCCCTGTTCATGACTGGCTTTAAAAACAAGAACCAATACCATAAATATCAAATGTATTCTTGAACGTTAGCGTCAAGCTAAAGGGCATGTTGGTGTAGTGTTGACAGTCGTCTCTCTCTCACCAGGGAGAAGAGGTCGTTCTGCAGGCCCAGACGATCAACAGGCAGCAGGGTGAGGTCTCTGATACCAGGCAGCAGGCTCTCCAACATGGCCGAGCTGTACTGGATCCTGTAGAAGCCCACTGTTCCTGGGTTGATCTATAGGGGGAGGAGGAGGACAGTTGAACAGCAGCCAAAGACCATAGCCTTGTTGCCAATCTGTTTTCTTCCACTCCTTTGTCGGTGTCATGCAAAACCATTTGCTGTTCCAAATTTGTTAGCTAAAGCGGAAATAAATCTGCCTAACAAGCAAGTGTGGAAGAAAGCCCTTATATGCTTGAGTGACCCCACCCAACAAATGAACAAAATAACGTTCTATTCTAGCCATAAAAAGTACAGCTTAGCATTAAGGAAACAGGAAGAGATATTTTCTAACCCTTTGATCAACTCAGTACATGGATAATTCTGTTCTGAAAGGCACACGCATAAGTAGTTTCACTCTCCCTACCATAGCCTTGTGCAGTGGTTCCCAACCTTTTTGGGTTACAGTACCACCAATTGAATTTTGCTCTGCCCGGACTACCCCCGAAGTAACCCTTTGTGCATTTTACCAGTGAGCCGATGGTCTCATGAGTCTTCACAAGTACCCCCTGTGGATAGGCCAAGTACCCCTATGGGTCTAAGTACCCCTGATTGGGAACCACTGGCCTTGTGGATCCTCTTTAGCATTGCTAACTAGATAGGGACAGATTATAATCCTGCTCAAGCAACCATTAGTCCCAATCAAGTGGTTATTTTTGAATGGTTCTCAGTTCCCCGAACTTACTTTGACATTACTAATGACGTCGTTTCAGTGAACAGCAATTTCTATGGTCCATTCACAAATCCTGACCCTCTAGTGACCCCTTTCAACAGCCCTCTGTGTGACCTTTTGACCCCTTTCAAAGACCTTCAAGGGCCATGGTTGGCTTAACCTCTCGTCGACCCTTTTTGTCAGGTGATTGGTTTACTGAACTCTCAATGATCCCCACCCGTTTGTTTAGTATTTACCGTCTCAGAATCATGAATGTTACGGCCCATTCACAAAAATGTATAATTCTCCAAGCAAGCAGACCTTCAAGGTCATGGCTCTTGAAGCGAGCATTTTTGTATCCATTTCGCTATTATTAGACAGCTTTTCTATTTCCCTAAAAACATGCAACTCTGTATAAGGATTATAGTACACATTTTAAGGCCCCAGGGCTTGGTTTTCAACTCAATTCTATATTAGACAGACGTAATAGGTGGAATTTGGTTGTCCTCACCTTGACCCACTGGTCAGGGCTGACGTTGTTGATCGTGATGGTGGTCTCTGGGCTGTCCAGCAGCACCTTGAGTTTGGTACAGCCGGGGTCCTCACCCGTACAGATACTGATTGGTACCATCCAGTTAGGGCAGTCCTCACCTGGTGGATGATTGACACACGCAAGACCCAATGAGATGAAGCAAAGTAGGATGCGTGTCTCATGTAGCTAATAAGTGACAAATAGGGAACCAGCGATTTGTACCTGGCTTTTTTTGTTTGTTTTTGTGTTGAGTTATTGGAAAATATTATCTTACCATTATGTGGTCCACTGGCACAGAATTTCTTCTGAGATATCTTGAGGATGCGGTCATCCCCTTGCTACAAAAAAAATGCATGTGATTATTTAATACACAAACAGCTATATCCAAAACAGAGAGATTCCCTCTCACAGGATAAACACAGAACATTCATATTGTCCAAAGACTATTTCCATTGTGGTCTATTTACCTGCTCCTGGTCCACTACGATTATAGGGAAGCCCATCTGCTTAGTCCAGGAGCTCATCACCAGGGCGATGGGTTTCCCACTAGCCTGTTCCAGACAGTCCCATAGGTCCTCTGGGATTGGTGGTGGGGAGAGAGGTGGTCACCAACCAATTACAATGCTCAAATATACATCTTGTTATAAATGGACCAGACAAGATGTTATAAATTCAGGAGATTTATAGGAGACTTGACAGTGTTACCTGTTGCTGCATTTTTATGTTGGAACTTCAACAGATAGGAATGCATTCCTTTCCTAAAATCCTAGAGACAGAAGAAACTAAATAGGTTTACAAAGAAAGCTAGAAAATAAAGAAAAACATCGGAGATGAAAACATACAAATAGTTAACAGAGACACAGGCAATACCCGCTTAGCTTGCATATGAAAGAGAGCTTGACTAATTAGTCAACAACAATGGCAGTGTGCCCGGGCAGCAGCTCCTAACCTCGTCTCCTATGTAGTTGTGCAGCATACGGATCACAGACGCTCCTTTGCTGTAGGATATGGCATCAAAGATTTCATCCACCTCCGACGGGTGGCCCACGTTCACCTGCAGCCCAGGGGATCAGTCAGTTCATGTTTTCAAAACACAGTGCGAGGTTCGCTTTCATCTGACAGAGAACTCACGTACATTCACATCTTTTGAAAAACTTCAATCCAGAACATATGGTATGTATGTATGTATATATCATCTTACAAACTTAAAGCCAACACACCTCGATGGGATGACTGTTGTCCAGCGCATCCAGGTCCAGGGCGCGGGTGTAGTCAGCAGACACAAATTGTGTCCAGATGTCATAGTCAGGGAAGCAGTGGTCCACACAGAGGTACTCGATCCATGATGCGAAGCCCTCGTTAAGCCACAGATGGGTCCACCATTCCTACAAGGCAAGGGGGGGGGGAATCTTATTGACTAAAACCAATTCATGACAATGCAATTGTAGAAAGTTGTTCAGATAATCTTTAATAATGTAATATCTTTCATGATAATGTTTTTCGGTCATTGACCAGCAGAGTGTTTTTGGTTTCTACATAAGCAGTAAAGAGTGCAGTGGTTGTTTACCATGGTGACCAGGTTTCCGAACCACTGGTGAGCTAGCTCGTGTCCCACCACTAGGGCCACCCACTGCCGTGAGGACGAGCACGAGTTCTTCGGGTCAATCAGCAGCGCCGTCTCCCTGGGAAAACGAGGTCACACAGCGAGGTCAACTCAAAGAAAAACAAGTGCAAAATGCGAATAATTTCACACTCCCCCTAGTGGTAGCATGCATTAACACAAAAACATAAATTGCATATAATTCTTTCTTTTTTTAAATCACATACATTTCCCACCAGTGGTAACAAAATAATTTGTGTGGAATAACATGATTGGCAGGCTAACTGTGCATCCTCTCATTAGTTGCAAATTTAGCAACATTACTTTAGATTTACCTGTAGGTAACAAGGCCCCAGTTTTCCATGGCACCTGGAGGGGGCAGCACCAAGTGTGTTAGATCTTGACTATAATTCCTATTTTGTCACAATATAATAGTTGAAAGAGAGTCATTTGAATTGTACTTACCAGCAGCAAAATCTGCGATAGCTATTAGATCAATTTTAGGCAGTGGGTAAGGAACATTGAAGTAGTCGTTGTAGAACGGTAAGGTCTTTACAGCAACCTGTGAGAAAAGTCGATGGAAATTATATCTAGTTTTTTTTCTTCTATTTTACACTTGATGCCAATTGTCATTCATCAATATGTGACACATGACTATTGTTTAGTACTGGTCTAACCAGTATCCAGGTTTAAAAAGGGGTAAAAACAACTCACCTCTAGTGCAAATTTCCCTTGTTCCGCCTTTCCGGTAGGCGTGTAGACGCGTACGGTCACGCCGTCCGACGATTGGCCTTCCACAAAGTCGTATTCGCCGATGACGAACGCTACAAGGTACGTGGACATGATGGGGGTGGTGGCGAACTTCACTTCCAAAAGGCTGTCATCTTCTGGATGTGGCTTTCGATCGATGACATTCTGTGTCATTGAGGACAAGGGCATATTAGTATGGACAGAAAATGTAATCAGAAAGTCCTATCAGAGTCAGCAATGCTTTTGAAGAATGAGCTCATAGCCTTTAACAGTCCACAGGGCAGCCATCTTGGAAAAACATACTAACTCGGTTACATTTTGAATGCCAGCAGACTTACTCTTGTAGCTAGATGAGGGGGAAATGCAGTGACCCAACAACACTGTCTTATATTACATAAGCCAATGTTAGCAGAGCGCAAACAACAGAGCGGCGAAATGTGACTCAAGATGTTTGGGGTCTTGTGTCCCCGGGCGGAAGAGTTTGAGTGTGACACGTACCATATTTGACAAGGCTACTCGGTCCTTGGGAACTATCAGAGAGATGTCAAAGGTGGCTTTGATAGCTGGCTCGTCCCAACAGGGGAAGGCCCGGCGAGCGTCCGTGGCCTGAGGAGAGAAGAGAGGAGGGAACACCATGGGAGGTTAGGCGAGATACTTTCAACACATTTCACAGCGTGTTATGTCAGGCCAACATCCTGGAGGGTGTCAGAGGGCTGATTTATAATAAAGCTACTCCAATGACCTCTAGTGAAAGTTGAAAATAAACAACATTCCTTATATAGCAGCTGGGCATGTCGTTCCCCTCCCCACATTTTTTTCTTCTAAAGTTAAGAGATTACAATGTTGCATTATCAAGAATCCACAACAAAGGTTGCTAAAACATTCAGCGTAGAGCCAGGGTGTGACAACCCTCAAACACTATTGCAACACGGGTTAAGCAAATCAACTCTGCTGCCGAGAGAAAATGTACTCATTACTGTACCAAGAAGTGTTGCAGGACAGGAGGAGCGCCTAGTTACTGTACCTCGAACTGTGTGACAGCAGCATAGCGGATTTCTCCTGCAGGAGTTGCATATTTACTTCTGTAGAAACCTTTCATCTTGTCATTCAGCTCCCCAACAAAGTCAATCTTCAAAGTGCCAGATCCTGGGAAACAGGTGCAAAAACCAACGTGTGTTTATTCAGCCTTTACTACAACAAGAGGTTTGTATTTTTGTCAACTACAAACAAAAAGACATGGCATGGTGTCAAACACCAGGAAGAATATTGAATGGCAGAGAGTGGAGGGTTTAGTATAAACCTAAAAAGCCCTGGAGCCATTCTGGTTAATGGCGAGTCCTTTGACTTACCTTTCTGTAGAGCACTAGGGAATGACAGAGTTACTTTCTCATCCTCATTTTGATAGTTGAATCCTGTCGCGTTAATTTCTAAAGAGTAGGAAAAAAATGCAAGGCTGATATTCGCTGCCATAACATAATAATGAAAAGAATATACAAATGTGCCTAACAGGCCTGAAAAAGCAGGTCTAGTCAGGAAATAGAAGAAATATATCGAATATAAAAAATATATATATATATCTAATAGTTTGTCTATATTTAAGAGAAATATGAAAAGACAATTGACAGAATCTCACCCTCACCTTCCCCTCCCTCTGGTACAAAGGATGCTGTGATGATGTCGATGTCAGCACAGTTCATCACAATCTGGTTAGTGGCCAGGTTAACCTGGGAAAATGAGAGAAACACGACTACTAAATCAAATCTGGGCCTAGCACACCCTTGTATAAATCCCCGGGATTACATAAGAACGCCATATTTTTAATAAGTGTAAAAAATAAAAATAAATGTTTGGCAGTCATTCTAGAGTCCCTCAACGATAATACTCCCTCGATATAATACTTCCAACTAGGATATTTGTTTTTCTGCCATAAGCAAATCCACCATTAAGGGTAAATCTAATCTGAACTGTGTCAGATAGCAGCAATAGGGATCAAACAACTTACTGTAGGCCAAGCAGGCTTAACCTACACTGGCTCAGTGTCACCGTGAAAAACAATTGTGGCTTGACAGGGAGAGCGGAAAGGGAGTGAAAGAAGGTTTGGAGAGGGGGAAAGAAAGAGACAGCCTATAGGGCTTCTGACTAGAATGCAATGTGATAGCGGCTCATGCGACGGTCGACCGTCCGACTTATTGAGGGCGGAACCCAGTGGCACACTCAGACGCGGCTTTCTGAGAGAGTAGGCTAGTCCCATTTATTGACGGTTGGGTGCTGCCGTTGTTTATTTTGATACTCAGAGAGCTGGGAGGTTGTAACCAAGAAGGCAGGGCTGTAATTATAGAGTGTGCTAGGTGATGGCACGGTGCCACATCGCTATGAGTCTTATTGGCTATTGTGCAGTTATCTGTAGACTTTTAAATCATGGGCTGGCGTTGATATTAACTTGGCTAATGAAATTATAGATTGTGCATACAAATAGCAGCCACGCAACTGACAACACATAGCCCGTGTATTGCAGTTAAAAATGCCATACTTGACAACTGTATTTGTCACTTAAATGCAAAGAGTAGTCTAATCCTTTCATCTAGCCTAATTTCCTTGGCAAATGCAGTTCACAAACTGCGTAAAACAATGTGCCACCCCCCTATGGATAGGCTACCAAACATAGATCAGCGGCACATAGATAACTCATACCGTAATCTTTTAGATTTAGACAATGTTTGTGTGTAAAGGACTAAAATAGTTTAGCCTGGCGTTTTAAGTGTCATTGTAACACAGCCAGTGTTATGTCCCCATGCTGACAAGTAACTTGTGTTCCTAGCCTGTGTTCTGAGATGAAGATGGTGTATGCAAACATCTGAGAGGAATCTACGCACCACATTTGTCACCAAATATGACACCCATTAGAAACTAATCTAATGAAGCAAGCAAGTCTGTAATACACATGTGGTGTAGTATTTGGGATGGGCATTTGACAGTTGCAGTACTCGTATTGGGGAAAAAACTAAATCATACTCAAGTATTACAGATAACAAATACTAATTGCCCCATACAGAAAGTGTGCAAAACATTAAAAACACATTCCTAATATGGAGTTAAACCCCCCCCCCTTTTGCCCTCAGAACAGCCACGATTCTACAGGGAATGGATTCTACAAGGTGTCAGAGTTCCACGGGGATGCTGGTCCATGTTGACCCCAATTCTTCCACAGTTGTGTCAAATTGACTGGATGTCCTTTGGGTGGTGGGCCATCCTTGATACACACGGGAAACAGTTGAGCGCAAAAAACCCAGCAGTTTTGCAGTTCGACACAAACCGGTGCGCCTGGCACCTACAACTATACCCCGTTTAAAAGGCACTTAAATATGTTGTCTTGCTTATTCACAATATGAATGGCGCACACATACAAAAGCCATGCCTCAAGGCTTAACAATCCTTCTTTGACCTGTCTCTTCCCCTTCATCTTCTGCACTGATTGAAGTGGATTTAACAAGTGACATCAATAAGGAATAATAGCTTTTCACCTGGTCAGTCTAGGTCTAGGTGAACCCAGCAGAAAATAGGCTGGAGACAATTATTCCCAAACTGCTGCTTGTTGTTGGAACACATTTTCCTACTTCAACCAGTCCATTTATAATTTGTGATAAACTGTCATCATTTGGCAAGGAATGTAGTTTGTGTATCCATCAGCTAGATAACGTTTTTATAGGCATTTATTTCTGTAGGCCTAACGGGAGCTTGTGATGCACACTCAGCACGCCTGTGTGTGTAGGGAGCAGTCAGAAGGCAATTGAGTGAGAGGCATGGAGGGGAAAGGGAATTTAGGGGTAAAACGGAGGGGGAGGGGGGGGGGGGGGGTTTGGGGGGGTTGGCTTGGTTTCTTTTTTGTTGTGCCCCGCAAGTGAAAGGATAGTTGTCTTTAAGACTAAATGTAAATTGTCTGTACGGGTAGCCAAGGCACGTTCCACCAAATAGTTTTACAGTATAACTAAATAAATAAAAGTAATCTCTAGTTAGATCGAGCTTTGACGTCCGTTTGAGAATTAATGCCCATCCGTATGGAGTCATTTGTTTACACCATCAACATACCAACAGGCAATGGGAAGTACGCAATGTTGCACACCATTTTCCCAATCACTGACAGATGAATCATTTAACTACATTTCTGAAAGTGTCATTATCATCAAACAATATCCGTTCTGAATGTTATACATCATGGGTGTTGAATGTCTAGTGTTTTGTCATTGAAATGGTCTGCTAGCAACACGCTTGCAAAATAGGTTAACACAGACGGAAGCTGGGAAGTCTAGTAGGAAGACATTTACTAGCTATGATTTAGCAAACATTAGCTCAGTTAGCACTAGCGCGCATGCTAACTGGGTGCGCTGACATGCAACTATCGTTAGCATTGAAGCTAAATCAACATCTTTACATTGACGTTGATCATACTATACATTCATTTAAAGTGAGAAGTATGTAGTAGTGACTATTAGCCAGTGAACGATTTGCAAAAATTACAGCGAGCTAACGTTATTGTGCCTAGCTATCTAACTAGTATTAGCAGTTAACTAGCGAATGACGGTTCATCTAGGTAGGTAGCCAACTAGCTAGTTACTCTGGACAGTACCATTCAGGCCAATATTTTCTACATTGAATACATATGTTCAACCTAACTAAAGTGAGCTAGGCTAGCTATTTGCCACTACTATCATGGGTTAGTAGATAACGTTAGTTTGTGGTTCGCTAGCTGGCAAGATAGGTAGCTAGTTAGCATTTTTACGTTCGCCATTCGAACGTTGTACATTAGGCAAAATAGATTACATAACCATGCACCAAGTACGATACAAATTGTCTTTCAATTACTTCACCTACCTCCACAATCGCCTCTAGCTTGCCCTCGAAAGTGAAGTCGATGAGGTCGGGCTTCAAGCACAACCCGTAGTTGACAGGGTAGACGTCAGTGGGCAACCTTACGAAGGGCCTCCTTTCAGGCATGGTGTCTGTATTTTGTCTGGTGGCGATTGCGAAGACGGTGCTGCTGTGTATTACTCGGAATTTGATAGTTCTGAAGTTCTGCAAAATGGGCTTCGACAACAAAACTGGATCTTGGGGAATTACTCGTTTTACGAATGACAGCGAAACCCGACGGCCAAGAACCAGCAACATAAAATCCTTAGCTAGAAATGTTACCAGC
This sequence comes from Oncorhynchus kisutch, assembly GCF_002021735.2. Classification (NCBI taxonomy): domain Eukaryota; kingdom Metazoa; phylum Chordata; class Actinopteri; order Salmoniformes; family Salmonidae; genus Oncorhynchus; species Oncorhynchus kisutch. The sequence continues at coordinate 43,620,266 of NC_034193.2, forward strand.
TAGGGTCCTCCCCTCTCACTTCAAATCCACCGTAACAACGTGTGTAGCTGCGCAGTATGACGAGGAAACAGCGTCATCGCGGAGGAACACTGGAACAAGGGGGTGTGTTCAATATGTTTGGTTTTGAATTAGTTTGTCAATTGCAGTAACCTTTTTCTCTCCAAAAATATAGCTATGTTATGTAAAATATTTGACATAAATCATAATTGACATAATCTCTGAAAATAAGTAAGAATTTGCATTAAAAAACAGGTTGTTTACCTTTTTATGTTGTGAAAGTGTTGATGATTGTCTATGTTGTTGCCTAGTAGTGAGCGTGTGTAAATCACCCATGGAAACAAGAAGAGGGCTTAGCTACTCACATGACTCGTGTAGGTCATTGCAGACATCTCTTTATCAACTATATTTTGTTTGCTTGAGAATCCTCCTGCCAAAAAGACGTGCACAGCCACTGAAGGTGTTCGAAGTAGCTGCTGCTCAAATTTTCAGATCATGTCATGAAAAAACAACCAATTTAAGAGACAATTCCACTATCTAAACCCATGTAACTCTTTATTATCTGTGTCCAACGGCTAAGTAACTGGTGCTGTAGCCTGCATCCATAAGAACCAACTTATGCTTGATCCAAAAATGTGGTCGGGGGCGTATGGATGGTGTAATGCAATTGAGAAGCCTCAAGAGGCAAGCAGTGGCCAAATTGCGCTCCGTACTGCACTTTGCGCCTCAAATTTCGTAACAATGAGTAGGGCTCCATATAGCTTCGCATTGACATGATTAGTTGATGGTAGGTGCGGGTATGAGGTCCTGTATAAATACAAACTCACTTGACAACTTATTTCAGAGCAGCTCTGAGATGCTTAGGGAAGCGCAAAAACTATGAATGCACTGACTTCTGCAGAGGCCATATCAAAGGCGCTGCATGGTCATTCTGACGTCTGCATTGGCAGTGCAGCACTACGGTCAGCATTTACCGGCTATGCAAGTCAGGGCATTCATACTTCTTGTGCTTTGCGGGGCAGCGTAGAGCTGTTGTGAAGGAAATTGTCAAGGAAGTGAGTTTGTGTTTATACAGGACCGCCCGCCCTCACCTACCATCAACCAATCATGTCAATGCAGAGCAAAATGGAGCCCTCTGCCTTGTTACAACAGTTAAACATTTGGCCACACCTTGTAGATTTTTTGTCTTCTGATCTAAACATATTTGAACTATAAATCAACAATAACTGAAAGCAGATTCTCATGATAAAAAAACCCTAAACAAGTAATAGTTTATTCTAAAATGCAGAGCAAGGCAGAATAGCCAAAGTGACCCCCAAAACGTTGCAAGAAGAATCGTAACAATACGCAGCACAGCGCAGATATATTGTTCTTGAACACACCTCAAACTGAGTCTGACAGCAAATATGGCGATGTCCATGAGGAGGGCATTACTGCCTCTGCATCGGATGAGATTCAGAAATGTTAAGGTATTATTTGAGAGAATATGGATTACATTAGCTATAAATTACACATAATTCATTGAAATGTTGACTGCTCAGCCTCAGAAAATGACACCGAAAAAAGCTGTAGGTTTATAATCAGCAGTGGCTAGCTAGCTAACCTAGCTAAACCCAGCAAGCAGATCTTTTTGGAAGGCAACTCTGACTAAGTTTAAAACCAGTTTAGCTACCTCGCTAGTTTATACTCATTAATCAATCACCGTAGCCAACCTAAAACGCGTGTAACTCAATAAGATGTCATAATTGCATTTAATAAATCAGTTTTCTTCGGTCTCTTTGACTAGCGTCATCTGATTTTTGTATTTATGTCCAAAACCAAGTTGTTTGTTAAACTAAATGCATAAAGAATGTGCCATCATATTATAATATTAACCATGCAATAATAACCAATTGATAATGATGTGCAATTCTCTTATTTCCATGAATTGCAAACCACATGAACAAAGTGTGCTATAACCTTTATGCATAGACTGGTACTCCATGATTTCTTATCTAATCCACCTGCTAATCAAATCAAATTTTATTTGTCACATACACATGGTTAGCAGTTGTTAATGCGAGTGTAGCGAAATGCTTGTGCTTCTAGTTCCGACAATGCAGTAATAACCAACAAGTAATCTAGCTAACAATTCCAAAACTACTACCTTATAGACACAAGTGTAAGGGGATAAAGAATATGTACATAAGGATATATGAATGAGTGATGGTACAGAGCGGCATAGGCAAGATACAGTAGATGGTATTGAGTACAGTATATACATATGAGATGAGTATGTAAACAAAGTGGCATAGTTAAAGTGGCTAGTGATACATGTATTACATAAATGCAGTAGATGATATAGAGTACAGTATATACGTATACATATGAGATGAATAATGTAGGGTATGTAAACATTATATTAGGTAGCATTGTTTAAAGTGGCTAGTGATATATTTTACATCATTTCCCATCAATTCCCATTATTAAAGTGGCTGGAGTTGAGTCAGTGTGTTGGCAGCAGCCACTCAATGTTAGTGGTGGCTGTTTAACAGTCTGATGGCCTTGAGATAGAAGCTGTTTTTCAGTCTCTCGGTCCCAGCTTTGATGCACCTGTACTGACCTCGCCTTCTGGATGATAGCGGGGTGAATAGGCAGTGGCTCGGGTAGTTGTTGTTCTTGATGATCTTTATGGCCTTCCTGTGACATCGGGTGGTGTAGGTGTCCTGGAGGGCAGGTAGTTTGCCTCCAGTGATGCGTTGTGCAGACCTCACTACCCTCTGGAGAGCCTTACGGTTGTGGGCGGAGCAGTTGCCGTACCTCTCGATTGTGCATCTGTAGAAGTTTGTGAGTGCTTTTGGTGACAAGCCAAATTTCTTCAGCCTCCTGAGGTTGAAGAGGCGCTGCTGCGCCTTCTTCACGATGCTGTCTGTGTGGGTGGACCAATTCAGTTTGTCTGTGATGTGTACGCCGAGGAACTTAAAACTTACTACCCTCTCCACTTTTCCCTCGTGCAGAATGCAGAGGCTTCGCTGGAGGTACGGTATCCCCTGCCCTTTGTTGTCCCGGTAAGGACCAAGAAGCGCTACTTCATTCCCCCCGCGGTGGGGATAAAAGGGAAGGCGGCAGTCTCGGCAGACCAGGAGGCCAAAGCCAGAGCGGCAGGTGTTGTCCTGAGGCAGGAGTACATGGAGAGAGCCATCAACATCGCCTGCACTGGTACAGACCTGTTTATGTGCATTCATACACTTTTCAAAATGTCAGACAGTCTGGCACTGCTGCTGATGACTGCATATCAGCGGTAGTGTAAGACTTATGAGCCATTTTGAGAATACATGTTGCAGACTTGTTCTAAAAGCAAGCTAGACCAGTACAGTATTAGCATATACATTATGGTCATGTTAAAGTTCCAACCTTCAGTTTGTTGTACACAGAATCAAAGTTAAGAGGGTTGCCACTGTTACAATGAAGCAAATAATATACAGAGTCACAATAACCAATATCTCTCTCCTTTCCACTACCACAGCGGGAGTGTTTGATCCCTATATCCCCCCAGAAGGTGATGCTCGTCTCTCCAGTCTGTCCAAAGAGGGTCTGAAACAGCGCACAGAGCAGATCAAACAGGGTGCTGCCTCCCAGCTAGCGTGAGACAGTCTTCCTGTGTCACACTTTAACATTGACCGCCGCCCCATTGTTTATCTTTTTGTAGGATATTGAGTGATCCTTATCTTTCACACACACTCAAATACTCCCAGATAGCAAAGACTGTCTGTCATGTACTCCTTAGATATTCTTACTCTCTGTTAGTATTAGACTTAGAATGAGTCCCTATTTGTCTCTTATATTGCATTAACGTCTTTGGCATTGAAACAAACCCGGTTACACTTTAAACAAAATCTTTGTAAAGGCTTTATAGTCCATTCATGAAAGCCTAATAAAGGGTTTATGAAGGCTTAAAAGTTGTAGTTCGTTTAAAGTGGGAACACCAAACCTTCTCTCCACTGCAGGATACGCAAGATCAAAGAGCATGACGCTGAGTTCACCACAAAGGCGTTCCCAGTGAAAGCTCAGGAGATCTTCGTTGACGCGCACAACGCTCTCACACAGTAAGAGATACACTCACTCTCATATGACCCAAATCAACGGCTCCCTATCCTGCTTACACTCTTGGCTACCAGGCAAAGATTATCTGTGAAAGGGGTGAGTGGTGTCCCCAGTTATGCCAGTGATGCATTTCTAATGGAAGTGAGATAGTGACTCACTGTGCTCATGATGGATATATTGCTTTCACTGATATAGCTTGCTGTGAAAGTCTGTTTAGGCTCATCTTGTTTGTAAATCTGAACTACCTGATTTGGCTTAGTTTTTCGGCTGGCTCATTAAGAAAATTCAACAGTAACTTGAAACAGTCTAACCAGGTCTTGTCTTGAAGTTGCCTAGGCTAGCTAGTGCTAGCCACCTTCTTTCGCCAATTAGCTTCAGCTGATTAGTGTGTGACCGTGGCGAAGTTGGTTTGACATTGGATAGCCTGGGGCTAGTTGGTGACCGTCAATAATTTATACAATGTAAATGGGACAATATTTTCATTTTGTGCATCTTTTAGTAGTCTCAATAAATGCTTTCAATATTTCTGTATCAATTTCTACAATGTATAGTTTGTCATTGAAATAAGGAGCTATTGACATTTAAAATATTGTCCCATGGACATTGCATTCAGAAAGTATTCAGACCCCTTGACTTTTTCCGCATTTTATTACGTTACAGCCTTATTCTAAAATTGATTATATACTCTTTTTTTTTTTTCAACAATCTACACACAATACCCCATAACTACAAAGCAGAAATACCTTATTCAGACCCTTTGCTATGAGACTCCTTTTGAGCTCCTGTGCATCCCGTTTCCATTGATCATCCTTGAGATGATTCTACAACTTGATTGGAGTCCACCTGTGGTAAATTCAATTGATTGGACATGGTTTGGAAAGGCACACACCTGTCTATATAAGGTCCCACAGTTGACATCAGAGCAAAAGCCAAGCCATGAGGTCAAAGGAATATTCTGTAGAGCTCCGAGACCTGATTGTGTCGAGGCACAGATCAGGGAATGGTACCAAAATATGTCTGCATCATTGAAGGTTCCCAAGAACACAGTGGACTGCATCATTCTTAAATGGAAGAAGTTTGGAACCACCAAGACTATTCCTAGAGCTGGCCTCCCAGCCAAACTGAGGAATCGGGGAGAAGGGTCTTGGTCAGGACCAAGAACCCGATGGTCACTGTGACAGAGCTCCAGAGTTCCTCTGGGGAGCTGGGAAAACCTTCCAGAAGGACAACCATCTCTGCAGCACTCCACCAACCAGGCCTTTATGGTAGGGTGGCCAGACGGAAGCCACTCCTCAGTAACAGGCACATGACAGCCTGCTTGGAGTTTGTCAAAAGGCACCTAAAGGACTGTCAAACCATGAGAAACAAGGACTCTCAGGTCTGATAAAATCAAGATTGAACTCGTTGGCACACACGTCACATCTGGAGGAACCCTGGCACCATCCCTACGGTGAAGCGTGGTGGCAGCATGCTGTGGATGTGCTTCAGCGGCAGGGACTGGGAGACTAGTCAAGATTGAGGGAAAGCTGAACAGAGGAAAGTACAGAGAGATCCTTGATGAAAACCTTCTCCAGAGCGCTCAGAACCTCAGACTAGGGCGAAGGTTAACCTTCCAAAAGGACAACGACCCTAAGCACACAGCCAAGACAGTTCAGGAGTGGCTTCGGGACAAGTCTCTGAATGTCCTTCAGTGACCCAGCCAGAGCCCAGACTTGAACCCGATCCAACATCTCTGGAGAGACCTGAAAATAGCTGTGCAGCGACGCTCCCCATCCAACCTGACAGAGCTTGAGAGGATCTGCAGAGAAGAATGGGGAAAAACTCCCCAAATACAGTTTTGCCAAGCTTGTAGCATCATACCCAAGAAGACTCAAGGGTGTAATCACTGCCAAAGGTGCTTCAACAAAGTACTGAGTAAAAGGTCTGAATACTTATGTAAATGTGATATTTCAGGTTTTTATTTTGAATAAATCTACAAAAATGTCTAAACCTGTTTTTTCTTTCTCATTATGGGGTATTATGTGGAGATTGATGGGGGGAAAATGCATTTAATCCATTTTAGAATAAGGCTGCAACGTAACAAAATGTGGAAAAAGTCAAGGGGGCTGAATACTTTCCGAATGCACTGTACAGTGTGTATTTTACCGATGGTCCCTAACTAGCCCCATAGGTATATCAAATGTTTTTTTTAAATGACCATGGGCATTAAAATCTGGTCGTGTGCAGCTGCGCTCCAAATCGATGATTACTTTTTGGGTGCTGCCAGCTTTTGGCATGTGGGCAGGTTTGAAATAAACACAACCCAAGGAAAACTGTTACAGTCCCATTCATTCAATGACATACCATTTTTGCTATCTCGTAAATCTCCGTTTTGGTCGAGACTTACTTGATGACCAAAATGATCCTATTTACACTTTGTAGTAAATTTTGACACCAAAATAAATGTTTTTGCCATCGATGCCACAGGTCGCTATCAAAACAAGAAGTGGATTTTTAAGTGTATCACCCTTCTTCTGTCTGTGTGTTTTCAGGTTTAACAAGGAGAAACTTCACTCCCTTGTGACAGAAAGATGTTACCCTGTAAGTTCTCTCCTTCAGGCAGTTATTGTCACCATCACCAGTACACTTGCTTAACTGTTATTGTTTATACAATACACAGGCTATTTATTTCACCATGTATATTTATTCTCAGTTCTATTTGCACATACAATCCCAGTGTTATCATGTCATGAAAATTGCTGCTGCTTCAAATAGTGTGTGTGTGGTTGCACTTTAGGGTTGTGCAGTATATAGATTGTCATACCGTTTCTGTACCGTACTGGGGTATGCGGTGTTACCAGAAGTGTACACATGACGCTCTGTTTTTAAATGCTCAAAACAATTTAGGCAACAGGGCTCTTGATCCTGGAGGGAGTTGAATGTCTCTGCTGTAAGCAAGAAGCTTGATCTTGATGATATCTAGCCAGTTAGCAAACCAAATGCATAGCTGCAGCCCTGACTTGGATATAATTTCTTTGACATTTCTTAGTTATAAGTAGTGGGCTAGCACATACCGACCTCACATGGGCCCAAGCCTATTGTACTTAATTTTACGGTACAGAATTAACCAGGTATTTTACAAAGAAATAGTATGATCAAATGTTAATTATACTTGTAACCTATGTTATAACCTACAAGTTACTTGTTGTGTTTTGTCTTTGGGATGCTCTTTTAGCTTAGATGGCATTAGCTCACTGTCTGTCCATCCTGTGCAGGAGATGGTGAGGGGGAACCGCTACAAGACGCTGCGGTGGCATTTCGTGGAGTCCCTGGAGCCGCCCAAGGTGGTGCACGCCCGCTGCCCAGACATGGTCAGCAAAGGCAACTTGTATGGGCAGGTTACGGTGCGCATGCACTCCAGACAGGTGAGACAGACAGTCGCAAACACACGGTCTGTCACTCTGAAAATGGTTGTCGTCATGTTGGAATACTGTCACGACGAGCCTTTAAACAAGTATATAACACACAGGTTGGGTACTATGGAATCCCACATTTTGAAACGTTAAAAGGAGACAATGGCTCTATGCTTAGCTTTAGCTATAAGGGTCTGCATTTATTTATAGACTCAAACATTCACATTGCATTAGCATAGTAGTAATGAGTGAACCAATTACTAATGTGAACCAATTTAGTAATGAGTGAACCAATTCTCTCTTAACTCATTCTCTTTTCTCCTCCTCCCCCCCCCCCCCTACCTTTTCCTGCCCCCTGAATCTGTCCCACTCTTGTGGCTGAATGTAACCACTCTGTTTACATCATCGTTTCACCATTATCCTCTGTAAGGGGATACCTTGTTGTTACCTTGTGTTACCTTGTTGTGTTACCTGAATTAACATCATTCCTAAATGGTTAACTTGTGTGTTCTGGTGGTTAGACCCTGGCTGTCTACGACCGCTTCGGCAGACTGATGATGGGGAGCGAAGAGGAGCCCAGGGATGTGCTGGAGTACCTGGTTCTGGAGAGGCACCTCGTCAACCCATACGGCATGTGGAGGTTACATGGCAAGATAGTACCAGCCTGGGCCCCAGTGAAGGAACCCATCGTCAAGGTGACCTTTCATAGGAGTCTATAGCAAGTTTACTGATTTTTAAAGGGGCATGTCACAAATGAATGTGGTTAAAAAGTGGTGATGTGCCCCTTTAACACTGTTTACCAAAGGGTTGATTAGAAAATAATTAGATGACTAAATGAAATTCCTGAATACATTTTCAGTTCATTACTTGAACGGATTTTAAATGATTTTTAATGTACTGAATCTCTGTTATTTACCATCTGTGTTTTGTCTCAGACAGTTTTAGGACTGGCCTTAGATTTCTCAGTAACTTGTATGGTACACAAAAGCGAATGAGAGCCCATTTGTCTGTGGTTGTAATTTCTGCTCACTGGCTTTTATTTCTTCTGTTTCAGACTGTTATGATCCCTGGCCCGGAGCTCAAGCCAGGCGAGGAATTTGAAGAGCTCAACTATGAAGTGCCCAAGCCTAAGGCTGTGCAGTGGCACAAATAGACCACAGTTGGGAGCTGTAATTCTGGGCCAACACATACGTTCTCATTTAGTTTCAGAAACCATGAAGCTACATTTAGTTTTCTGCCTTTTTTATATAAAAATACACTGTTTGTTACACCTTACACTTGTATATCTCAAACACTTCAAATAATCCACATTGTCCAGATCTGTAGAGATTGTATGGTTTATTTCAATGGTGAATATATTACTTTTAAAAAATACAAAAATAAAATGTCCCCTCTTTTTTTTCATACCTTTTTGGATTTCAGTGAATGTACATTTATATCAGGATAATCTGTACTTTTCCTCAGCAATACATACAAAAATAACTGAAATCAACAGAAATACTTTTCAACATGCATACAAAAAGGATGCATTGTGTAATGATGATGGTATTAGATTCTATTTAACAAAAAGACATAGCACACCCATTCAAAAAACACCTTACATGCATCAAAAGACAACACTCACAAAACGAAGTTGGTCCATTGCGGATAACACGAGGCAAAGCATGAAGACGATCTCACCACTGCACAAAATTTTCATTTTCACTGAATGAGGAGATATATGGATGGATGGATACATTTGGTAAATAAAGCATGGAAATTGTAAATAAATCAATGACAAGGGCCTTATGAACAGTTTTAGTGGGACTATACTGAGGTGCAGTTGTTTTAAGGGCAACTGTTTCCAAGTTGAGTTGTATGCTTAAAAAAAAAAGAATGTAAAAAAAGTTTTGGTCGTGCATCCTTCAAATGCACACACGTATTTTTAAATATGTACTTATTATTCCACTAATAAAATTGCTATTGTAAATTATTCAAAATAACAGATATATAGCTCAATCAGTATTGAATTAGAACGATTTTAAGTTCTCTGTTAAAGTTCAATGTATTATATTATTAATATTAGCACTGTGCCTGTGGGGACGTGATCATGTTGTTGATCTACAGGACTGACATTAAATTTGATGTCCTTGTAGCCACGACTGTCTAATTGACACAATTGACTTTGAAAAAGCACAGATTTATATTACAGCTGGAAAGCTGTCCTTAAAGTGTTTGGAATGTGTTTATAGCAGGCAACAAAAAGGACATGCATCACCACCATTGTAATCAGTGATTTACAAAAATGCTGGATGTGCTTCCCAGTTAAGCTGAAGGAGCTGGTCTAGTGTAGATTATTTCCCCGTGTGTCTATAAGGAGTTATCGCCAGCTTCGTAAGGCTCGGGCTGTTATTTTTTTAAACGCGTTGTCAACCTTTTTCAGCCATGGCGATGGGGTTTTAAATGTGTGATTACAGAAGAGCGCATTGTCACTTATAAACACACAAAGAGACACAGAAAACAATATTCATTATCTAAAATTGGGTCAAAGTGGAAAGAAGAAAAGGGACTGCATCCGGATACTTTCTCTGATTGAGAACCTGGGGGGGGGGGCGGGATGTACCTCTGGTGGGCAGAGCATTTGCAGATCCTGGCCCAGGGGTGTATTGCTTGTGGAGCAGTGACTTTCTGGGGAGTGTTATGGATGGACAGTCCAGGGCGCCTTTGCTACATTCAGGTGTGCAGAGGTCATGTCCAATTCATTACCCCCCCTGCTATAGGACATCTTTGCACAGTGAATCAGGTGTAACCACCCACTGAGAAATTCTTGTTCCAGCCAGTAACTGACAGGCCTGGCATTTACAAGTCGGATGGGAAGACGAAGGCTTCTGCAGCACTTTCGGCATCGTCTTCCTCCTCTTCCTCTTCAGGAATGTTTTCAGGATCCCATGTAAAAATGTCAGAGTTATTGTCGTGTTCTGTGATGGATGAGGGGGATGATGGTGGTTTGGTCTCTTCCATCTCCCAAGGGCACATAGCATCACGCCAAGCCAGGGGCACGTTAGCTTTGGCTGCCTCTGCCCCCTGCGTGCTGCCGGCTGCAGGTTCTGCAGCGTCACCCTGTTCCATAGAGAGTGCACCCTGGGTCTCTGTGACGTCCTCTCTGCCACTGGCAAGGATAGTTTCCCCTTTCTCTGCAGACTTTGCTGGTTCATCAGTTTCCAATGAGCAAACGTCTTCTCTGACACTTTCTTGCTTTTTTATCTTCTCTGGTTCTATAGGATCCCTGGTCTCCCATGGACAAATGTCTGCCTTGGTGCTGTCCTGTATTTGAGTATTTTCTGACTCTTCAGCTGGACCAGTTTCCCATTCACAAACATCTGCCCGAACACTGTCTTGCTTTTTCATCTTTTCTGGTTCTTCGGTGACATCAGTTTCCCAAGGACAAATATTAACTCGAACACTGTCTCGTCTTTTCTCTTTTTGTGTTTCCTTGGAGATATCTGCTTCAGTACTGTCTTGTCCATTTGTCTTGTCAGTCTCTCCAGGTTCCCAAGGACAAACATCAACTTTGACACCATCTTTCTCCTCTGTCTTTTTTGGCTCCTCAGTTTCACATGGACCAACATCCGTTTGAGTGCCATCTCGTCTTTTTGTCTTGTCTGGCTCATCATTTGCCCCAGTTTCCCAAGGACAAACATCTGCTAGAAGGCTGTCTTGTCTTTTAGTCTTTCCTGTTTCTATGGAGACAATAGCCTGACTGCTGTCTTGCTGCTCTGTTTTCTCTGGTTTCTCAGTCTCCCAAGGACAAATATTTACTCGGATGCTGTCAGTCTTTTTTGGATCAGCTTGAGTTCTGCCTTGAGTTTCCCAAGGACAAACATTTGTACAAGGGCTGTCTTTTCCATCTGTCTTTTCTTGGTCACCAATGTCCCATGGACAAATGTCTGTTTTTGCCACAGTGGTCTCCTGGGAAAATGATCTTTTGGTGATGTTTATGGTTATGGGTGGCATTGTACTCTCCTCTTCCCAAGGACAAAGTACTGTCAAATCTTTCTGTGGGTCAGAGAATTCCCATGGACATGCTTTTGCTAAGGGGACACTTAGTTTTTCAGATGCAGATTTAGCTTGCTCTGTGCTTTTTTTTTGTACATCTTGTTTCCCCATGCTTGCCGTGTCTGTTGGTTCCCAAGGACAGACATTCTCCCGTTCACCGTCTTGGGATTTTGGTGTCTCTTCAGATTCCCATGGACAGACATTGGCATGTATTGTCTCCTGACATTTTGGTGGCGCATTACGTAATCCCTTGTCCTCCTGTGGATTAACATTTTCATAAATAATCGGCACCTTTACTTTTTCAGGGAAGGATTCCCCCACATCCCAAGGGCAGACATCAACCCGTACACTCTTTTGGGGTTTCAGGCCGTGAGAAATCTGTGGGGTTTCATCAGTTTCCCAAGGACATACATCTGTTGCTTTCTTGTTCAGACCCTCTGGTTTCTTCTCAGACTGTTTGGACGCTGAGGTAATTGGGATGGCGGAAACATCAGCTTCCCAAGGGCATACATCTCCCCGGACACTCTCCTGTCTTTTAAATACTCCTTCTGATTCCCAAGGACATACACTGACACGTGCAGGCGCCTTTGGATCCTCCTCTGGTTCCTCCACATCCCACGGGCAGATGTCTGCTGTGGTGCTCTGTTGTCTCTGTGGGGCCTGCTGGGAGGAAGCAGGAACATCCCATGGGCAAATATCTGATTGGGCAACACTCAGCGCAGGCCTAATTTGGCTACCTCTTCTGTGAGTGGAAGGAGTCTTAGCTGTGCTATGTGCAGTGTTTTCCCTTGAGATGAACACGTTTTCATACACACTGTCCTTTTGCATGTCCTCTGAGTCCCAGGGATAGACAGTGGACTGTACAACCACTATTCTCCTAGGACTTCTTTCAGAGGAATCAATTGAGGACAGTCTGATTGCAGCCTGTTTCACGAGGACAGGTTTCACATCTCCTGTTGTCATACTTCTTTTTTGCTGTGTCCTCTTGTCTATGCTTGAAACACCACATTTCTTCTCCAAGTTTGAAACACTTCGTGATTTTGATTCTGCGCTTGAAGTGCTTGGAGTTTTTAATTTTAATGCTGCGATGACGGCGATGGCGGCAACACTCCCCTGGGTCTTTCGTGATATTGAGTCCTGTTTCTTTACCGTATCTTCTGCTGTCTCCTTTTTGGCCTTTTCCTTGATGCTTGCATCCACAGATCCTACGAAAGATTTGACAGAGAGCCATTTCTGGGTGGAAGTGCGGAAGGAGAAGACCCGCGTGTCGTTTGCGGCCTTTGGGGACCCAGGTACACTAGTGGAGATGGGAGCCTGGGGTCTCGGGGACTCGCAATCTGCCTCTCCCCCTTGTGAATCCCCAGCAGGACTTTCTGCGGGGTTAGGAACTGGTAAATGGTCCCAGGGGCAAATATGTTTCAGTATTGGTGATGATATACTCTCTGGGCTCTGTGGTTCTTCCTCGGAGGGAGCAAAGGTAACGTGTGGCTGGTTCTTATTGGCAGGGCGTTCCTCCGCCAGCTCCCAGGGACACACTTCGGCTTTGTCATAAGACTGGGATTGCACAAGGGCACTTGAGGTCTGGTCCTTGATAGCGATATCCTGTTGGGACTGCCTTTGCTCGCCTGGAGTATTTCTGCCTACCCGGTAGGTGTCTTCCAGACTGTGGGCTTTACTGGACGCTAAACTCAGTGACTTGTGTAGCTTTGTAGGTCCAGGAAGCAGGAGATTGTTATCGACTGTAAGGTTTTGGGCACTGGCCGACTTACAGACCAATGGTGCAATATCCAGCGAGTCTGTCTCAGAGCGCTGTGAGCATCTCTTAGCTAGATTCGCCCTTAACATGGTGTCGTGCAAAGAGGGGTCTTTATCGGTTACATAGTCATAGTCACTTTGAGATTTACGCAGCACCGGTGAAGGCTGCTTTACTGGTTCATCTTTGTAATTTACGCTAAAAGTATCTGGCGCTCTCTTACAGGACTCAGAGTGCGTAACATCCCTGCTGCCCAGGTTGACCTCTTTGCCGTCGCGGCTGCACTGTCGGCTCATGGACTCTGGGATCTCAGTGATACGCTTTATAATGGACCGGCCCAGCCCGCGCCGAGAGATGCGCTTCTTCTGCAGGTGGGGGTTGTTTGCTGTCATCTTCTTGGTCTTGTGGACCTCCAATTGACCATACAATTTCTTCAGCTCATCCTGGTGCAGGTGAAAAGGAAGAGAGAAGGAAGGATAAAGGGAATTAGGGAGGGTATTGGTATGAGTGAGCAGAGGAGGGAAAACCATTGGGAACAGTAAGTTGGGGAAGAGTTATTGTTAAGGACAAGGAGAGCAAGTTTAGGGAGAAGAGAAGGGGCAGGCGGAGGAGAAAACAGGTCAGGTCTATGCCAGGCCACATATTGTGAAATACACACAGGGCTTTTTATGTCTAAGTTTATAATGAAAAGTCGAATTGGTTTTAAATTAGTATAAAGTAATCCTACAAATGGTTATAACAGTAATTCAATGTTTATAATTGTTTTATTTTACTAAGGATTAAATTCTATTGAATCATTTCTTCCCATCTTGGCCTAGACAGTGCCTGAATAGAAATGGTCACTTAGTAAGGGTCCAGGGCAGAAAGGGAGTTTACCCGAATGTCATCGGGGTCCAAGCTGTGGTCACTCCAAACTGCTGAGGTAAAACTGCTGTTGAGGTACGAGCCGGATCGCCGCAAGTCCACCTCATCCTCATACACCTCCTCTGCAATCTCCTCTCTCCCCGCCCTTGACACATGGAGGAACTAGAGAATATACACAGAGAGAGTAGTTATTATGTGTCAGAGACAGGTTTATACTTACATTGCTTGTGGAAGAAAATTGCCATGTACCTTGGGTATGAAGAGCAGGGCAAGTGTCACAGTGATAGTGACGTGCGTATGGGTGAAGAACAGCAACAGCATCCAGTCAGGATGCAGAGAGGGCATGACAAACCTAAGGAAAATATAAAACAGGAAGACATGTTATATGTCCCTATACAATATGCGTTTCTCGTGGTGAATAAGCATGTTTTATCCAATGATGTATATAAACCCTGGATTGCTGATGCTATGTATTGGCCAATCAGAGGTTTTGAAGCCACCGGTCAGCCATATTGGCACTCCCCAGAAGAAGCAGTCCTCCATAGGAATTAAATGTTTCAAGGACAAAATTACATGAATTTAGGTCTTTTTTGTTGTAGTGGGAACAGTAACAGAACTTTACAAAATTATAATTTATTAAGGAACATGTTATTGAATTATTTTATTTTTTAAATGTTTAGCTCACATAATATAATTGAAAGTATGCATTGTGTCTGTAATAAAATAAACGTATTGTACAAAAGACATGAATAAATACATTTCTACAGCTTTCAAAATATTTTTCACAACGGTGGGGGAGTGCCAAGATGGAGGTGCAGTGGCTTCAAAACAGCGCCCCCTGTAACTCATCTAGTGTAGGCCTATATACTATAAATCATTGGCTTTATCCCGGTTTACTGCCTCTGTTTAGAGCCGAGGATCATGTACGCTGGTTACCGTAGCAGGTGGAACATGGAGGATAGCAGCAGCTCGTTGTGTATGGCGATACCTATGTAGCGAGGCTCGTGGAAGGCTGAGGGCACTGGCTTCACAGCACTGCACAGTAAACTGCCCCAGCACAGAAACATCAGCTCGGCTGAGTCAGACAAAGAGACAGGCATAACGTTTATACTCTTCTCATACACAAGTAGTGTCAGGCAGTAATGTGTTATTTTGTCTGGGTTGTTGAGCTCAAAATCATGTTTGTAAATTGATTTTTACCTCTGACCTCAATCAGGAATGTGATTTGTAGCCAGACAGAAAAAGCCAAATTGATAACAGTAACATTCACTGGATTTTTAGTTTTGGTCAATAGGTCTACACAAGAATGCCCGTGTGCTGGAGTTTATCTTTTCAATATAGATTATTTTCTCTGTATCACCTGGAAAACAACAACAACCCTCTTTTTCAATTAGATTTATCCACTCACCCACGGCCATCATGTAGTCCCAGCGGTCTAGGTCACAGAGGCTGAAGCCCTGACCATCCGACGTGTTCGTTATGATCAGTAACGGAACATTACGGTCACGGTTCTGTAGAACGCCCGCGGTCCACGCACACAGGAACCAGCTGACGGTCACAACCATGACTCCCAACAACCTCAGCAGGTGTATGCTGGACATGTAGGGCACTCTCTGGGCTGTGCGTGACAGGAACACCTTGAGAACCCTGTATGTGTGGGAAGTTGACTTGATGTTACTCGTTCCTCGGAGATAAAACATACACAGACACTTTTTTGACACATTTTGAATTAAATTACAGCATACAAACTGATCTGAATTCAGAGAAAGAGCTCACAACATATTGATCGACCTGACTATAGAGAGGGGATACCCGTGCGGTGATACTGACGATACGTGAAATGTAGTAGTGAGAGAGTGCGGTAGTACAGACCTATATATCTTCAGTGTTATCGTTCCATAGACGATGGCAAAGCCTAGAAGTCGCACCCAGCGAAGCAGGATGCATCGGAAGGTGCTGGGCTTGAAGTACAGGATGAAAACCTGAGGGGGAGAGATAGAGAGAGAGGCATTAGCAGATGATCGATCACGCAAAATCACTCCCTGTGAGCTTAGTTTACCTTGTCTTTGTAGTTACAGGACCATAATTGATTAGAATGTGTTTAAATAGAACATTTCTACCTTCCTCAGTGGAGAGACACATTATGCACTTAGTAATCACAACTGTACACAACAGTACAGAACGTGTACATAAATGCACAGTGTACAGGACTGTGTGTGTACATGAGTGGATTTGTATGTGTGCTCTAGGTCGGTGACCGAGGCAACAGTAGATCAAATGGCTGGAGGGCTAAAGGGGGCGTTGTGTGACCCCCCCAGGTGATGCCCTACAGAGATGAGAGAGTCAGTCCCTCGGTTGCCCTTTTGTCTGGGCCAACGCTCCACAGTTACAGCAGACTGAAAGGAATTTCACCTTTGTGTCGGCCTTTTAGCATCTGAATATGTGTTTCTTTAGTGCATCTGTGATACCGTAGTGAGGTGGGAACACAGCAAAGCTCCTCCGTTTTGAACGGAGGAAGGGAACACATTTGTGTATATCGCACATATGTAACTCAACCTTGTGTTCTAGCGAGCGAAGTAATATGATCACATGCCCCCATCATTTACCATTGGCTTGAACGGGATACTTTGATCAAAGATTCAGGGTAGATACACGTGTGAGTGAGTTGTGCAAATGTCAAGACTCCCGGCGAAGTCGGTCCCTCTCCTTGTTCGGGCGACGTTTGGCGGTCGACGTCACCGGTCTTCTAGCCATCGCCGCTCCACCTTTCATTTTCCATTTGTTTTGGCGTGTTTTTCCGCACACCTGGTTACATCCCCTCATTACTCTATGTGTAGATTATCCTCTGTTCCCCCCATGTCTGAGTGTGGTTTTGTTCGTTCGTTACGTGCGTGACGCTACAGGCTGGTTTTGCGCCGGGTATTGTTGTAACCCGTGGTTTTGTTATTTTGTACCTATTTGTGTGATTTGTGCGCTATCGTTTTTTCCTTGGGCCGGAGTGTTGTGACACAGTTGCGTCTGGCTGTTTTCCTCTGCCTGATTAAAGTGTGCCTGTTCACTCATCTCTGCTCTCCTACACCTGACTTCCTTCGACCAGTTGCGCACACTCTGACAGCAACGACTACTTAATTGGGATAATGAATCACACAAGTGATTGATAACCTATTGCCGGCCATCGAGTAAAGCAGAGTTATGCAACGAATACATTGGCTACTTCCCAAATGGCACCCTATTCCCTATATAGTGCGCTACTTTTGACCAGGGTCTATACGGGTGCCTTTGGGTTGCAACCTTCCCCCTCCCCACCACCAATCTAAATCCTCCATTACGATATAATCCCCAACCCAACGCAGTGATCTGAAAAGAGCGCTCTTATCTCCACACTCACTCACTCGCTCATATATTATCTCACTCACCGGGAAGTACAGGAGCAGAGAGCCAAACAGGATGGTCTCCAAAAGCAAGAGACCCGATGCCCGAATCCTCTATACGGGGAGGTGAGATAGACAGAGGGAAGGGGGAAAGGTGAGATGGAGGGAGGGTAGAGAGGAGGGATGGATGTGGGGGAGGGAAGGGGTGAGGGAGGGCAGAGAAGAGGGAAGGTAGAGGTCAATGGCGAGAAGGATGCAGTTGATGAGGGTGGAGAGAGAAGGGGTGGATGAGGGAGAGAGAGGTGGAAATGGAGATTGAAAGTGAGGGGAGGGGGGGGGGGAGAGAGGAATTGAGGAAACGTGATTGGTTCAGTATGATGTGCTTATCTTACAGTGCTTTGATTTCCGATGTCTCTGTGGACCATTGCTGCTCCACGTTTAACCATTTAACTCTACAAGTGTTGATGTATGCAGAGACTAGGTCCGTGGAGCACTATCTTAGAGAGGAAGAATGGCCAGGGGGAGGTACAATTATACTAATGCCCCTGCTGTAATGCGATGATACATGAAGATATACAGGTAACTGACAAAATAAAGGAAACACTTGAGCAAATGAGGGGTACAAGTACATTACCGTTCAACAGTTTGGGGTCAGTTAGAAATGTCCTTGTTTTTTTTAATAAAAGCACTTTTTTTGTCCATTAAAATAACATCAAATTGATCAGAAATACAGTAAATAAGTTGTTAATGTTGTAAATGACTATTGTAGCTCGAAATGGCTGATTTTTAATGGAATATCTACATAGGCGTACAGAGGCCCATTATCAGCAACCATCACTCCTGTGTTCCAATGGCACGTTGAGCTAGCTAATCCACGTTTATCATTATAAAAGGCTAATTGATCATTAGAAAACCCTTTTGCAATTATGTTAGCACGGCTGAAAAGCAATAAAACAGGCCTTCTTTAGACTAGTTGAGTATCTGGAGCATCAGCATTTGTGGGTTCGATTACAGGCTCAAAATGGTCAGAAACAAATAACTTTCTTCTGAAACTCGTCAGCCTATTCTTGTTCTGAAAAATGAAGGCTATTCCATGTAAGAAATTGCCAAGAAACTGAAGATCTCGTACAACGCTGTGTACCACTCCCTTCACAGAACAGAGAAAACTAGTTCTAACCAGAATAGAAAGAGGAGTGGGAGGCCCCGGTGCACAACTGAGCAAGAGGACAAGCACATTAGAGTGTCTAGTTTGAGAAACAGACGCCTCACAGGTCCTGGCAGCTTCATTAAGGCTAATCTGATCAATTTGATGTTATTTTAATGGACAAAAAAATGTGATTTTATTTCAAAAACAAGGACATTTCTAAGTGACCCCAAACTTTTAAATGGTAGTGTATATTGAAAGCAGGTGCTTCCATACAGGTGTGGTTTCTGAGTTAATTAAGCAATGCTTTTTAAAAAAACGTCCCATTCCATCATGCTTGTATAAAATGCCCAGTTGCCCATTAGTTTGGCTACCATGGTGAGAAGAGACATCAGTGACTTTGAAAGAGGGGGATCAAAGGAGTATAGGGGGTTTAAGCGTGTGTGTGTGTGTGTGTGTGTGTCTCAGTCACCAGATCTCAACCCAATTGAACACTTATGGGAGATTCTGGCACGGCGCCTGAGACAGACTTTTCCATCAACAAAACACCAAATTATGGAATTTCTCGTGGAAGAATGGCGTCGCATCCTTCCAACAGAGTTCCAGACACTTGTAGAAGCGATGCCAAGGTGCATTGAAGCTGATGTGGCTCATGGTGGCCCAACGCCCTATTAAGACACTTTATGTTGGTGTTTCCTTAATTTGGCACCTACCTGTATGTTGGCCTTACTGTATCTGATATTGGATAAATGTATTCATTCGTAAACTGTCACATTAGAACATGGCTTAAGATATTCAATTCATGTTGACACTCAGGGCTCATATTCAGAAGAATTCTTAGAGTAGTGCTGATATAGAATCAATTTGGCCTTACAGATCGTGGTGAATAATATTATATGGACAGGGCGGACCTGATCCTAGATCAGTTTTTTTTAATTCAAGCTCAGAGCCCTGAGTTAGGTATTTCCACATTTCTTATCTAAAGTGACAACGACTATGATGAGTAATGACAGAAGACGTCAAGATGACTAGATTAGCTATGATAGAGCCACAGAGCAGAGTTTCAGCATATGCTATATACAAGGAAGCAATATTCTAGCACTGACAGTGTTTCAAAAGAATGAGGAAACAACTTAATTGTTACTTTTAGCAGAGCTTCATATCAATTTCCTTCTAATTATCGACTCAAGTAGCACTGCGAATAAACATTGAAACTTGAAGACTAGTGAGATCTTCATGATGAAACCGAACAGTTAACCATCAATGATGGCTTGTTGTAGAAGTTGCCCCTAACCACAGATCTAGAATCATATTTCTCTACCATTAACCTTAACTGTTAGAGTTACTCCAGAGGTGTATTGATTAGGCACCACATGGAGGAAAACATAATGCAACAGCGAGGGACTACCTTAACTTGTCCAACAAGAAGCACTCATTTAAATGTTCCATTGCGATACATTTTGCTCCAGTGTACCCTAATGAATATGACCCTCTCACCCACTAGAACTCACTCACCCTGCTGCATCTGAACTGGTAGGCCGCCAGCATGCTGATGAACACCAGCAGCATGAAGAAGCCCTGGACGGCCAGCACCCCGGCTCTGAGGAACCAGTCCTCCTCTACCCAACAGGGAGAGCCGTCCTCGCAGCGCCTGCAGCCCGGCCAACAGGGGAGACAGATGGGCAGGGCCGGGTAACACACGCCACCCCCCTCCCCACCGCTGCCGTTCAGGGCACCACCTTCTGTATTAGACACACACGGGGATAGAAACAAAGACAGCTGGACAGTGACGACAATTAATCTTTAAGTATTGTCTTAGAGCTGTTTTTGGCTTACAAGTCAAAAGATTACATCACCTTGACCAGGGTCTTATATAAAGTAAAGTTCTTAGACAAACATTGAATAGAAGTGTTCTTGATTATTTGAATGCATCCCAAATGGCACCCATTTCCCTACAGGGTGCACTACCCTGTGGACTCCGGTCAAAAGTAGTGTACTATAAAGGGAATAGGGTGCCATTTGGGATGCAGCCTGTGTGTCTACTTTACCGTCCATTGGGGGGCTGTAGTATCCCTCTTTGCAGCGACAGCAGTACTGGCCCAATCTGAATCCCTGGCCTGTGATTGGCTCACACTGGAAGGTAGTAAAAGCAGTGGGGATTAAAGTTCACATCACAGTACAAGGACAAGGGTAGTTTGGGTTTTGCTCAATCATTGTCCCTGATTGATACCAAGGATGAATAGGGTCCTTGAGGTGTCGAGTTTGACATGTCTGTATTAGGAGGACTTTATCATTATTGCAATATCCCCACTCCACACCTGAAAGGGGAGCTCCTAGAGGAATAAAAAACAATTCAATTGCAAGTAATAGTTTTTCTTTGGCATATCTGCAATGTTTCCATCTGTAAACAGCTGTGGATGTCAGAAAAAACAATGCAACCAAGGCATCATTATCTGCTGCTGCTGTAATATCTGCATTTCTGTGTAAAAATGGCCAAAAAAACACTGTTCTCTTGTTATGATAAATAGGGCTTTATTGGTATGAATTGTTACAGTTAGGTGACTGTATTTGCCTATGCCTGATTGGTCTGACATGCTTGGCTGTTCTCGAGTTAGTGGAGATGGAGTGTGTTCCACATGTTCTCTCAGCCAGCCTGGTGTTAGTTTCTCCACCATGATGGTTCCCAGCACAGCTGCACTCAGTCAAGGAAACACCCATTTGGACGTTCGCCTCTCGCCTCCGTGTTAATCTAAGTTAAAACCTAAATGAATATGTAATGCTTCGCTACCAAGAGCATTATCCCTTTTATACCAGTGAAATCCCATATGCACACACACGTAGGACGACACACACACACACACACACACACGTAGGAAGACACACACACACACGTAGAAAGACACACACACACACACACACACACACAAACACGTAGGAAGACACACACACGTAGGAAGACACACACACACACACGTAGGAAGACACACACACACGTAGGGAGACACACACACACACGTCTACCCTCAAGTACATGTGCAATCCCACATCAGGTATTGACAGACCTAATTGCTTGTTTAAAGTAGCAACGGTCATCTAAATTGTTAAAAGGTTTTAAAACTATTATAATAAACGCAACAGTTGGACAATGGATGAAGATACTCCAAACGTTTTGAGTTTGGATAATTCGTGAGATATTGACTGAATTAGAGTTCAGGGATTTTGGTGGGAATTCAGGTATTCCATTTTATTGTCAAATTTCACTTTTCTTTCTTAGAATGCACTCATTCATATACATTTACTTATTGTATCAGGTATTTTGTATTATTATATGTACCTAATTTGCATAAATACACCAGACGTATTTGCAGATATGAATAAATTACCACAAAGGGGAGGAACAGGGCTGCAACCACCAGACTCTTGCTCTGTCAACCCTACCTGCACTGCCCTCCTCATTAATTACTGTTGTTGTCACGTTCTCTTGCATAATTCAACACGTGTGATAATAGCAGGATACCCTTAGATTAAAAATAAACACGCTTGGCTCTAGATTACACCTACAGTATCTAAACATACTTTACATTGTTGGCGAGATCAGACATAATATCACTATAATTCGAGTCTTCATTTTCCGAAGTTGGTTTCACTTCAGCGCATCTAATTTGTAAACATGTCAACTGTATTAAATTATTACTTTTTTCAATTCCACAAAAAATTAACACCCATCAAAAGAAGGTTATTTTTCTTCTCTTTCTTGTGATGGAAGCGTCGAGACGGTGTGTTAAATCCCTGACGAAGCTTTAGCGTTCATATAGATTCAACAGAAAGACAATGTATCCCATTGAGCCCATGACAGCCATTGCCGGGGTGTGTTTGACAGGTCAGGACAAACATTTCCACGGTCGTAACATTAACGAGGAAAAAACGACAGGCACAAGCAAGAGTATGAAAGAGTCGGGGGATTCAAATGAAAGGTATCACTCCAGCGAGAAATAAGTGACAAGTGGATTTTCACCCCTCAAACACGGGAAATAGATGCCTGAAAAAGACAAATCCGCGGGGTAAACGCGTTTCTACTTAAAGGGTTAAATATTTGTATGTTCCATGGATTTAACTGAACTCAGGCATGAAGGCAATTTAATTCTGAGATGGAGATGGCATACATAGCAAGTAATTAATAAGTCAGCCGGTTGGTAAACATAGCATGGACCTGCACTTTAAAGCCTCATGATGTACATATCAAGCTCACTCCAGAGGCGTATTTGCTCTATGGCTTGACTCTTACTGTCTATCTAATATGGTTCATTGTATGTTTTTTTATTGCGTTATGACAT
Source organism: Oncorhynchus kisutch (assembly GCF_002021735.2). Lineage (NCBI taxonomy): Eukaryota > Metazoa > Chordata > Actinopteri > Salmoniformes > Salmonidae > Oncorhynchus > Oncorhynchus kisutch. Next base: position 43,643,239 of record NC_034193.2, read on the forward strand.
TTTGATTTGAGAGAGGTGTTTTTTATTTTTCTTAGTTGACTGTTATATGGATTTACAATTGACTTGGTGAGTCATTTGTATGTAACACACATATATACACACACACACGTCTACCCTCAAGTACATGTGCAATCACAAGTGAAAGTGAAAGACATCTGTTTGCCTTTTGAAAAAAACTGATAAAGGTATCAAATCACTTGATTTAAGTGTAGCTAGATCATATAGATTAAATACAATATTACATTTTTTTTTAAATTGGTTTTAATGCAAGTCATCTCTTCCCCTTTTAAAAGAGGCCTTAGCCTGCAATTAAACATGAATCAATGAACTCCTTTTGTAGGAAATTAAATCATCTCTAATAAAACATCCCATTCTACCTGGAAATCAATCTCTCTCTTGTTCCACCTCTGACCTGTCTCTGGATGTTCCATGAGGGGACAGGATGAGACTAGAGAGGGGATGATGCTGATGAGATTGGGATATGGGCGTGCTCCTGTGTTCTGTTTCTGCCTGTCAGATGAGTGATGGGTGCATGGGGATTGGGGAAGGGTTGTCGTTCATGGCTGGATTATCATCTTAATCCTGCAGATCATCCCTCCGCCACCCAGCACAGCTATCTTTAAACAGAAGGGCGGGATGAGAGGGAGAGGATTGTGTCGGAAAGGACAGATGATGATCAAACAAGAGAAGGGGAATAAATTGGAGGTGAAGGTAAAGGAGGAGCAGAGGAGGACAACTATGAATGGATGAGGGGTTGAGTGGAGGATAAAAATGTAAATGAAGTAACACGCGAAGGATGGAGCTGGAGAGAGAGTAACGCTATTTAAAGCGGTTAGGGTTGACGAATGCATTTATATGAATCATATGATGTCACAATACCCACTACTACTCCTTAAATACTGCCTATATGGTGACTTACAAAAGTATATAGGTTAGGGTTTGGAGTATTGTAGCTTATTTTACTCAACTCCACCATTTACGATGGAGTTGCGCGGTGACTAGTGTGGATGGCTCAAAAACAGCAGATTTTAGACCCCAAAGAATAGCCCGCAATTACACAAGACATTGTTCTGTGTAACTGTGGGCTATTCTTTGAGTGATTTATTTATTTATATTTTATTTTCTCCCTTTTTCTCCCCAATTTCATGGTATCCAATTGTTTTAGTAGCTACTATCTGGTCTCATCGCTACAACTCCCGTACGGGATCGGGAGAGACGAAGGTTGAAGGTCATGCATCCTCCGATACACAACCTAACCAAGCCCCACTGCTTCTTAACACAGCGCGCATCCAACCCGGAAGCCAGCCGCACCAATGTGTCGGAGGAAACACAGTGCACCTGGCAACCTTGGTTGGCGATGAGACAATATATCCCTACCGGCCAAACCCTCCCTAACCCGGACGATGCTAGGCCAATTGTGCGTCGCCCCACGGACCTCCCGGTCACGGCCGGTTACGACAGAGCCTGGGCTCGGACCAATGGTCTCTGGTGGCACAGCTGCTTCGGGTGATTTAATCAGCAGTTTTGAATCAAATCAAATCAACATTTTATGTGACGTCGGAGCTCCAGTACCCTCAACTCCAATGTAAATCGTGGAGTTGTTTAGCCAGTTAGGGGGTTTTGCTGTCTCTTGTGACAGAGTAGCTGGACAGCCCACTCAAGGTTTGGTTCTAGGAGATTTAGGGCTCAATTCAATCAGATCCGCTTTAGCAGACATCCGCATAGCTGTTGTTTTGGCATTATCGGGGGTGGAAGTGCGTTAGAGCGGTCAAATCCACAAGTGGCTCCTGGCATTATATCTACAGCAGACATTGCCATTGGGTGCATGGAGTTGCATTAAGATAATTCCAGTGCAGCCCTGTTTACAAGTTCCAACACTGGAATGTGAGCTCTACACCTCGATTAGGCTGATAGAAATCCTCATTATTTTGTTGAATGACTTTCAATTTGAACGTAATTATGTATATGTAGCCTACACTTTCTCGTTCTCAACTTCTAATGAAGGGGTTTCACCAACGACGAATTCAGCTGGAGAAGTTGTGGCCCCATTCATTTTCACCGAGGGCATGCAGAGAAACGGGCGGGGAGGGTGAGAATGTGAGCGGCGAGAACCCTGCTAGCAGAGCGGTAGAAAAAAGTTGAGCTCTGCTCTACTTTATAAAGACTTCAATCAAAGCGAAGCATTGGAGCAAAGCATTGTCAAGAGAAGGTGTGGCCTTTGGTCAAAACCCACTGTAATGCGGATGGGAGGGGTGTGGCTTTGTGGCAATGATTAAGAGCAGCTGCTCACCGATTTGACAGCTCCAACGCTGTCACTGGCTAACACTTGATCTGATTGAATCTAGGCCTTGGTCAGAGACAAGAGGTTCTGTAACTCTTCAACAACAGTTTGAGGTTCCAGTTACTGTTTTTCCAGGGCTTAAATGTTTTGAGAGTCTCTTTACCTCCATGGTGGTGCGGTTGCACTGGTGTGTGTTGGCAAACCAAGCGTCCCCCGTGGCACACTGGTTCACATCAAAGCCCTGTACGTTTACATCCACACGGATTACACCCCTGGCACAAGAGCGCGCGCACACACACACACACACACACACACACACACACACACACACACACACACACACACACACACACACAAAGAGACACATCCATTTCAGTAAAAGAGAATATCCTGGAAACTAACTGGGCACAAACAAATAGCAAATAGCAACATAAACAACAGGACCTTTTATGGGAACAAATATATTATTATTGTAATTGAATCATCCGTATTCAACTCTATCGCCTGGAGCTTGACATTTTCTCTAGATCAACCTCTTTGGCCTTTAAAAGGGCCTTACTTTGAAATGTCAGATCGTATCCAGCAATGGGTAATTCAATCATATCTGCTATTTCAAATGCTTATCAAAGTATCTCCAGTGTGGCTCTCTGGTTACTACTATAGGCCCTAGTACTGCTGGGGCCAGATATTTTTAGAGCCAGGCACGAAACGTGAATTATAGCCTACTGGGGGTAGGAGTAGTGGGTTGGAGCCATCATAGGTTTAGTACCATCATCAAGGACTATCTACCTCAAATGAGGTCATCAGTATGAGACAGAGAGAGACATGGGTTTGTCCAAATGGCAGCCTATTCCCTATGTCGTGTGCTACTTTTGACCAGGGCCCTCGCCCAACTTGCCCTGGTCAAAAGTAGTGCACTATATAGGGAATAGGGTGACACTTGGTCAAAACCTATATAAGCAATAGAGTGCCATTTTAGACGCAGCCAGGGCCCTGACTGACCTGAACTCAGGGCTGAGGTCGGGCTTCAGGCCGTAGAAGGAAGTGGATAGGGTGAGCAGCCAGCCCGGCAGGAATTGTCCGTCCTCACACTCTAGGAATGGCCCTTTGGCCCAGCGCACCCCGCTGCGATTGGTCACGTAGCTATCGCCCTGCCCCCATTTGGGCGTGTCCAGGGTGCTGAGGTCATTGAGGAGGACTCTTTTAGATAGGGCTGAGGTGGGCTGGTTTGAGGAGGCGGGAAACTTGAAACTGCTGAACCAGGTGTCGTCGGGTGCGGGGGCCGGGAGGTGCAGACTTTCCCATTGGCTAGAGAGGTCCTGGAGGAGGATGTTCTGGTACCTGGGGGGGGCAGGGTTCCGGGAGGCGCGGAGCACGAGCTGGGGTGCGGTGGAGGCTGGGTCGGCGTCAAAGGTGAGGAGGGCCTGCCGGATGAGGGGGTCGGCCTCCAGAAGGGCGCGCACCATGGCGTGGTACCACTCCATGTCCTCTCGCACACTGCTCTCTCGCAGGTCGCTGGCCTGGAGGATCATGTTGAGGAAGTTGGCCGTGTTGGCCAGGGCGTCCATGGACGGTCGGAGGGGGCCATAGAACCCCCGCGGCAGGGGGCCGTTCTGACCCGTGAGACTGTACGCCCGGTCGCACTCCACTATCTCCAAGATGGAGTCATCCCCGCTGTAGAGAAAGACCTCTGCCGGCGTCCAGTCCTCCTCTGGGGCTTCCGAGGGGGTCGTGACCGACCCTGAGGGATCAGGGCTGTAGGGGGCGCCCGACTCCCCTGTAGCGCTCACAACAGATGACGTTGGGTCCTCTGACTCGGCTGTAGTCCCCAATTCAGAAACTATGCTAACCTGTGCTGAAAGAAGTGGTGTGAGCAGCAACAAGAGGAGCCAAACAGGGCCCATTCTCAAATCCACTCCCGTTGGGGGGGCCATATACTAATACCCCCCTCTTTTATAATCTCTAGTCGTGACCTTTTTCAAAATCATCAAATAAATGTCACATTTTGGCCGAGGCTTGGAAAGCCTCATAAGCCTCTTCTCTCATCTCTCTTTACGTCTCTTCTTCTCTCCAGTCGTAGTCATACAGGCTGAGGTGCTCCAGCAGGTGCCTACTGTAACGACAAGGGGGAGTCGATCATCTGTAGCACTGTCTCAGACACACAACACACCGTGCTCATTTGTGCCTCATAATCACACACTCCTCACACACACAAACACAAACACAAACACACACACACGGATAAAAATCATACTCTCTACCTCCGATGGGAACTGGGGGAATCCAACTTGGGTTCCTGGTTAATCCTGCATGTCGGTGGGAGGGAGAGGGAATTGTTGGGAAAATCCAGTGGCGTTCCCGCTCAATCCCACTACCATTCCCATCATGTCCGCAGTCAATCTGCCTGTCACTCCCATGTTTGTATTCCCGTTTCCCGACGACGAGTCCCCGGTGAGAGCAGAAGCAGAGCAGTGAGAGACAAAACCAACCGAGATTAGAGAGAGAGAGAGAGAGGTGCGCCACACTCCCAGCCCGAAACAAGCGCTAGCGTGTACGACAGGAGGAGGCAGAGAGGGAGGAGGGGAGTGAGGGAACAGCCCAATATTGAGGGTCTGAGGCAAGGTGGGGCGGAGAGAGAGAGCAGGTGTAGTAGTGTGTGGAAGGAGAAAGAAAAAGAGCGGCTTTCCTCTGTGTCTCTCTCTCTTCTGCACTCCTCCTTCTGTCTGCCTGTTACATTCTCGCTCCACAGTTCCTCTGTAAAACATCTCTCACTCTCACTGTCCACTCTCTCTCTCGCTCTCTCTTTCTGACTGACGGTGATTACCCCTGCTCCTCAACCTCTACCCCCTCTCTCTCTTTCTGTGATTCCCCCTCAGTATGCTGCTGGAGATGCTAATGTAACTGTTGTGCCTGTGGAGTGATGAGAGTGCACATCTGTTGGCGGCAGGGACTGCTGTGTATGTCTGCGTGTGTCTTTGTGTGTGTTTTAGTGTGCGTGTGTGTCTGCAGCTCAAAGAGGAGAGAGGATGATGCAGGATGAGGGTTAATCCGCCTGTATTTGGGCATCCATCAAAATCGTGCACTCGATGGATTAACCCCTGGTGTTCCAACGGGGTCAGCCAGGAGAGTGTATTTGGGACCAGGCTGCTCTTTGATCCTCCAGGAATATGTACACAGTGACACACACTGCCAGGGAAGTCAGGGATGCTATAGATATGATGATACTTTCAGCTGTATGAAGTGTGTTGACAAATAGATTACCGGTGTCTACTTGGCGAACAGGTGGAGATAGATTCATATTGAGTGTCGTCATGTGTGGCTATAAAATGGGAATCTCCCTTATCATACGATTCAGTATTCATCATCACTAAGAATGAGGGAAGGAGGGTGTGTGGGAGAGAAGGATAGAGAGAGGGAGTGTTTGTGTGTGTGAGAGGGAGCGAGAGAGAGAGAGAGAGAGAGAGACACCTCCCACCCCTTCTTATATCTCAGTGATGGAGCAGACAACTCCAGGCTCTGGGTGATGCAGGCACATCCTTGTTTCGGTGCCATGGCAACGGGCTTCTGAGAATTTTCATCCATTCCTTTGGGCCGCCTACCCCCACCCAGGACTGCAGAGCAGGGGAGGTTCTGCAGTGGTGTGGGAAAGACAATGAGGCTGCACAGATGTGTGTGCGTGTGTGTGTCCGTGTGTGTGTGTGTGCGTGTATTTAAGTGTGTATAGTCTGTGTGTTCACATGTGCCTGTGCTTTTACTGTAGGTAGTTGGGAGTTTGTTCATAGTAATACAGAATTAAGCCTGCTTGTAAATGTTGATACCAAATGATCCGTACATCCCTCTATAACTCATCCATCTCACAATCGGGACTCAATGGCAATGCAAATCTCACAATCAGGACTCTGTTTAAAATTACCCTTGATAAGCAAGCCATTTCATTGTTGTGCATATGTGCATTTTCAGCCCCTTGTGTTGCCAGCCCTGCCCAACATTACCTGTAAAAGCAGCTTTTGAATTAAACATTATCTGTGATCATGATAATGCATTACCCTGCACCATCTCATTGACTTAAATATATGTGTTTACATACTAGCTAGCACTCATCAAGAATGAAATGTCTGTCCATCCATTCTACGATGATCATTTGTATTAAACTGGGCTTCAGTGGGTTTACCATCATTGGTGGCCTGTAGCACCACCTTCTGGTTGAGAGATGTAATTAAAAAATAACATATTTTTTACAACGGATTGAATGAGTCATGATTTATGGGTGAAAACCTTTTGTCATCCTTTGTCTGCAAGGTGGTATGTATTGTATATGACAAGTGGAGGAAATTGATAGCATCCTGAAATCCGAAATGGGGTATCCAACAAGGGCAGATAGGCATTGCTGAAATGTAGGTTGTCAAGCTCAGGACAGTGCTGCTCGCTCTGATGGAAGGCTCGAGAATTCCCAAATCATGTCTTATCACTTTAATTGGGGAACAATGAGTGCAGTCTAGGAGGCCACTCCTCTGAATCTAGCAAGCTACAAGTGGAAGTCAAATGGTTATGATAGGGGAGGTCTAATTATAAACGCCCATGCATTGATGATTTATCTTTTGCAAATTAATTGATGGACTTTAGATTCTATCCTGTTCTATTCTATGACATTACATTTTATAAGTGGCACGTGGATTGCTGAATCACCAGATTTATGTTTTTAAGTGCAGTCACATCAAGTGCAGTCACATAGTGTGAGGGCCTGTGCGATGACTCTCGTCCAGGAAGTTTTGATGATGTGGCACAGTCTGGAATAGAATAGATTCTGAATCTTTTATTTCTTATTTTTCCTCCCCTAATTTCCTTAGTCACTTTAATAGCACATTGTTTCTTCCCGAGCCAAATTGAACTGAAATTGACACAGCTTTTAAGTTGGCGAAGACTGGGCGGTGAGATGCCAAGACAAGACTGAGCAGATCAGGTGCCCAGCACTGCCCACAGCCATTGGCACAAGTGGTCAGATTTTTATTCTGTGCACCGGAGAAAATAATGGACTAATTTGTTGAAGTCGTCCTATCATTTCCTAAGACGTGCAGTGAATTCAAAATAGGCCTTGAATACTAAATGTTTATTATTGCCTAAGCTATTAGGGATGTTATTACCATGCTGATTCTTGCAACGAATCAATCCATAGCCTATTATACAGCCATCAATCAATACAATTCAGCAACAACAAATGTAGTCTTGTATTGAATTAATTTCCCCCAATCAATGTCAATAATTGGAACAATTTGGATGTTGTAATATTTAGGCTACTATGCATGTCACTAATTGCAAAGTAGCCCATCATTCTGAAATGATTAATTATTTGTGTTATTTTGTGTGCATTTTTTTTGTATTGCTAGATATTACTGCACTGTTGGAGCTAGAAAACACAGGCATTTCGCTGCACCTGCGATAACATCTGCAGATCTGTGTATGCGACCAATAAACTTTTATTTGATTTCTCTCTCTCATCACTTCACGCTACAGGGAGAGAGAAATGGGGGGAGGGAGACAAGGGACACACTGAACACAGAACGAACGCATAGGATTTGCGGAAGTGAGGGAGCGGGTGGGGCTTCGCTGGGAACATGAGAGAGATAGAGATAGCGAGAGAAAGAGAGTGGTCAGACTTGTGAGGCTTTTTATTCTAACATATGAGACCGTATGTTTGACCCCGGGGTTCGACTGCTTACAACAGCAAGCTGGATATATTTATGCGTGCACTCGCTCGGTCTTCGTTAGAATAGAAATGGATGTCGTTTTTTTGTAGGCGCTTATCTGTGCGATAATGAAAGAACGCTTTAAATAGTTTATTCGCTCGTAGCCTATTTATGGTAGATAGCGCTTTGGCCTTTCTTTATTATATGACAACGGGGATCCATCAAACGGCGGTAGCTATGTGAAGCGTTGAAATCGTTTATTCCCTTTCGTGAATTGAGGAATAATTATGAACAACGCGCAAGATATGTCTCCCGATTTTGTCTTGATGCGCCTGGTTTCCGCGGCCGAGGATGACCGCTTAGACGAGGAGAATGGGAATCTGTCGTCGGGTGGAGTGGTGGCAGGACTCGGTAAAGAGGTCTTGGCTCATAGCAACATGAAAGGGGGCTTGGAATTCTCCCGGGATCCCAAGACAGGCCTCGCGCATTCCGGGCATCTCTCTTCGCTGAACAATGCACAACAGAGCTGCGGAACGGCGGCACCTGACACCGGGGTGATGGCAACTAGACCTTCGGTGTCTATTACTCTTCCTCCACAGAGCGCTATGGAGGCCAAGGGCTTTGAGTTCGCTCACAGAGGCGGCTTACGGCCTCAGCTCCTTGTGTTTCCTAACATATTGAGGGATGGTGAGGAGATTTTAGACCGTGAATCCGACGGTCGGAATCAGTCGAGGGAACATATTGGTTTGGACAAGACTTCCGGCTCTGTCTCCGACATAAGCGGAGGCATCAATAACAATACGCTCAGCGCGGGCGACACGCAACAGCAGAACCATCTGTCCCGGAGCTGGGGTCTGCATCCCCGGGTGGCATTATCCACGGTTGCTGCCGATATCGAGGGAGGTGAGCTATGTCATCGGCACCGTTTGATCACCAACCCATTAGACTGGCCTCCCTTATCGGATAAATCCAATCCTCTCACCATGATAGAGTCGAAATGGGGGTGCACAACCGGGGAGCTGCCCGACGGCCCAGTGTTCGACCTGGCCAGAAGGTTCGGGGAGCTGGGGCTCGGCGCGGTACCCAAGATATTATTCAAGGACGGGGAGATGCCCCAGTGCTCGTGTCAGGGTGCACATGGGCCGGCACCGGCGGGGATGGGGCATGGGGATGACCCGACTGAGACTAGCGATGCTTTGTTGGTGCTGGAGGGGCTGGGGACTGGGGACGTGGCCAGCCTGGGTATCACTGGCTGCCCGGACGACGATTCGGATGAAAGTCGAGCACGTCGAGTTCAAAAGATGTCCGGTGCATTTTCTCTCAGTAGCTTTCAAGCAGAGTTGACCAGACAGATGGAAGGGGTGGCTGGAGAACCTTGTCCGTCGGCGCACGGTGACGCACAAGTATGTAGCCTGCATGGAAACGCACCTAACCCAACTCAACCGAGCCCGGGAGATACAGAACAGAATCCAGAGGTGTCGAAATTACCTGGGGCCTCTGCGGCTACACCAAGCTCGGACCGACCTGTCAGTCCAAACCCTAGCCAGGCATCAACACCCCGGAAGCGTGCAGACAAGTGCGTCAGTGCGCCCCGGACTCCAAACGGTCGGGGAAGCGACGGAGAGAAAACACTAAAAGTTCCAGGGAAGTCCAGAAAGGGCTCACTTAAAATACGCCTGAGTAAACTTTTCAGAACTAAAAGCTGTAGTGGTTCCAATAGCCTTCTGGATAAGAGGCCATCAGTGGCCTTTTCAATCTCCTCCGCTGGAAGTCTGACGGACGTGGCCAGTGGAAGTGGTGGGGAGCATGACGTGGACAGGTAAGGACTTCAACACTTTTAAGCATCGTGAGTAACTACTGATTGTATGCCTATAATTTATATCCGGATATTATAGACCCATAACTGTCAGAATATTTTCAAAATCTGTTTTTGTTTCTTCTAAATCTAGGCTACCTAGCTAATATCTATTTTTCACCCTATCACCTCTATATTCCATCCCTCTATAACTTATTTCATTCCTATTTTGCTGTCTTTCTCTTGCCACAGCCAACCCAGAATGACCAGGGCCCAAAGTGCCTTCTCTTCTGCTTCCTTTGCTCCTTTCACTGGTAAGGGGCTCTGCCATTTCTTGGCTGAAGAGGCAAACTCTGGTCCAAGAACTCATGTCTCTTTAGTGGCATCACTCTCTTCCTCTATCATTTCCTGTCTCACATTCCCTCTCTCTCCCTTTCTCTTTCCTTCTTTCCATTTCTGGGTGCAGGTGAGACTGTTTCATTGGTGGATGTGGATATTTCGAGGAGAGGAGCGAACACTCGGCACCCTCCCACGCCTCCACCTCCGCCACGCAGAAGTCTCAGTCTATTAGGTACTTTACCTCCTTTCTTTCTCTCTGTTCTTTCTCTCCATGTGTGTCTCTGTAGTCTATTTTTCTCTGTGTCTCTCCCTTACTTTCACGCATCTCTTTTGCCTATGTGTCTACCTGAAGGCAAACGCAAACACAAAAAATGATTCCTGCACACCCTCACTCACCCTACTGTCCTATAGCCACCGTATTACCTCCCTCTCCTGAAAGCAATATCACAGTATGTAAACATACCCATTCTGTTCTATGGCGATGGAGAGCCTAATAGCTTTACACCATCTCTGATCCCCACGGCAACACTCACATCGACAGCCATAAGTCTGAGGGACTGTTGTAATTGTGGCCTTTATAGACCAGCGTTTCTCAACATCGATCCTGGGGACCCACCCTCTCGACCTATCAGAATTGAATGTTCAGCCAAGCAGTGGTACAAGGACAAACCAATTTACTGAGTTGAATCACCCATTTCTGGCAACCTAAAAATATAAAATTACATCGGATGTCGTTTTGATTTGTTAATTACCCTAGAATACTTCAAGGAGTACATTTCAATAAATACAAATATGTATAAAAAAATAAACAATGCAAAAAAAGTTGAGATGAAAACTTCACATCACAGTGGGTCCAGAGGAGAGGAGTTGAGAAAGCCTGTGATCTAGACCCCTCCCTGGTCTGAAACCTCCCCTTCCCCCCCCCTGCTCTGTTCCAGATGACATAGGTGGGCCGCAGCCTGGTCCTTTCCTAGTGGGTGTTATGGGGGCCTCCCTACAGTCCCTCCCCCTGCCTCTTCCTCCTCCTCATCCCTCCCATGCCACCATCCAGCATAGTATCAGCCTCAATGGTAAGACACCAGAGAGCAGAGAGCTGGGAGCTGTGCATGGGGCAAACGGGCGGACGGTGTCATAATAGAGCACGTAATGGCCAGGGCCAAAGACTCTGAAAAGACCAATAGTAATACAAAACAGTACCAATATGATACATTTATAATGCTGTATTTATAAACATGTGTGAATATATCAGTAATCATAAACATGTATAACATCTGCAGTTATGAATATATAGGTAACATAAAACCTGTGTGCCTGTCGGCCAATGCCTAAGTTTGTAGAGTGATATGTTGTGACACTCGCGTGTTGGGGTGAAGGTTGTATAGTTGCCCTCAGGTCAAATACTGGAAGTGCTTGTATTCAGGAAAGACTATACAGACCGATCAGCGTGGAAATGAATCGTGAAGGTGTGCGGTCGCGAACCAATGCTTGTCTGATCTTTTTGTTATATGTCTTGAGAATTAGTATTTGTGGCACCTGGTCTGTCTAAGCAGTCTTGTTCAAATTGAACACCGTTATCATCTATTAGTAACAAGTCCTAACTTGAGATCTATGCGTGTGACTTGAACTTTCTTGCAACTCCCATTTATGCCAAATGTAATGGTTTGGGCTACACATTCATATCATTGTGTCTAGCTGAATATTTCTCTATTTGTTTCAGATGCATTCCTCCGGGCCCTGCCTCACTCCACCTCTTCACAGCTCCTCTCAGCTCCTCCCTCTTCCAGGTTGGCCCCGCCCCCAAGGCTCTGTCCTCTGAGGCGGCCTGAGGCCAGCAACTTCACCGCTAGTCTGAGAGAGCTGGAAAAGGTAATTGCGACCCACTCAACGACACACATACATACTGACTGAATATAGACTCACTACTAATCAATTGGGTTACATACTAACAAATAGGTACAAATATTTAATTGATGATAACTGCCTTGGTGTTAGTGGGTGTGTGATAACAAACCTTTAATTGATGAAAACTTCTTCATGACATTCATTCAGTTCTACGTTTATATTTGATTCTACGGATGGTGTGTGTGTGTGTGTGCGCCTGTGTGTATGTTTCTATGATATTTGTTCATAATCACCTACATGTCTATCCCCAGTGTGGCTGGTACTGGGGTCCTATGAACTGGGAAGATGCAGAGATGAAGTTGAAGGGGAAGCCTGATGGGGCGTTCCTGGTGAGGGACAGCTCTGACCCCCGCTACATCCTCAGCCTCAGCTTCCGCTCCCAGGGAGTGACACACCATACGCGCATGGAGCACTACAGAGGTGAGTTACACACCCCACACGTGCATGGAGCACTACAGAGGTGAGTTACACACCCCACACGCGCATTGAGCACTACAGGGGTGAGTTACACACACCACACACCACACGCGCACTACAGAGGTGAGTTACACACACCACACGCACATGGAGCACTACAAGGGTGAGTTACACACACCACACGTGCATGTAGCACTACAGAGGTGAGTTACACACACCACACGCGCATGGAGCACTACAGAGGTGAGTTACACACACCACACGCTCATGGAGCACTACAGGGGTGAGTTACCCACACCACACGCGCATGGAGCACTACAGAGGGGAGTTACACACACCACACGCGCATGGATCACTACAGAGTCCTGTGTACAGTAAATACGCAGAAACGCGCACACAGTCAGTCAATCACACAAATATAAATGTTGTAGCTACTCAGTCAGTATGTTTATTGACACACATGCACACACACGAAGGCAGGCACACACACACACAGACACACACACGCACACAGAGCAACATGGTGAGTCACCCGCACACAAATTGGGTGAACGACAAAGACATGCTCGCATATATACATGGCATACGCATAAAGCACTTCTAATGGGATTTACTCACATACAGACACATTCATCATGCAGTGTAAATATATGACAGACAGAAAGCATGCAGTTAATTCTATTTATGTTTTTACACATACAGCACATATCAGGGGTTAGATGAGAAAAACAAGTTTGATATATGATATAATACCTATAACAAGTAATAAAGCGTTATACCTGAACACGTTAAATAAAGTGGTACCACAAGGTTCTATTTCATTCCCCTTTAAATGGTATGTGGTTCTATTTCATTCCCCTTTAAATGGTATTTGGTTCTATTTCATTCCCCTTTAAATGGTATGTACGTGTAAGTGTTCGGTGTAACCTTAAGGTGTGTGTCCCTTCCATGTCTCCATCTATAGGGACATTCAGCTTGTGGTGTCACCCCAAGTTTGAGGACCGATGTCATTCTGTGGTGGAGTTTATCGAGCGAGCCATCATGCACTCCAAGAATGGAAAATTCCTCTACTTCCTGCGATCACGTGTGCCAGGTAAAAACGGCCCCCATTCCTACACGGCCTAACCAATTAGATGTTTATGTGAACTACCACATAGTGCAGTGGTTGGAATGACAGTAAGCATAGCATACAAGGTTGCTGAGAGGTTACGAGCATCTGTATTGGTTGTTTGTGCTCATTCGTGTGTGTGTGTGTGTGTGCATCGAATGTGTGTGTGTATTCCAGGGCTCCCCCCTACCCCGGTGCAGCTGCTCTACCCAGTGTCCCGGTTCAGCAACGTCAAGTCCCTGCAGCACCTCTGCCGCTTCTGCATCAGACAAATGGTCCGCATCGACCACATCCAGGAGCTGCCGCTGCCCAAGTACTGTCATACTCAATTTACCCAAATATTTATTCAGTCATTCATTTTAACCTTGTATTTGTTTTCTTGGAAATAGTTGTTAGTGAAATAGCATTCTCTCCCGAGCTTTGACAGAAATGCCTCAGCATATTATTTTAGTCTAAATAAATAAATCAAGGAAATAATCCTTGATTGCTGACAGACTAGACATGGATGATGTGCTTTGAGACCAAGTGAAAAGTGCTATAAAAAGCAGCTGTACTTTAATGCAATCCATCTTCATCCTCGTCAGTTTCCTTTCTTTTATGGAGAGTGTTATACACAGAGAGAATACTGCCTCGCATGCTAAACATAATGTAAAGGCATTTGACCTCTCCCTCTCCAGACCACTGATCATGTACCTGAGGAAGTTCTACTACTACGATGCAGAGGAAGAGATGTACCTGTCAATCAAGAGCATTCGACCAGGGGCTGGAGTAGAACAAGAGGCCGAGTCTCAGACGTAACTGGAAGAGGTGTCTGCTGGTCTGCCAGTCTTCCAGCATCAGCCAATCAAAGTCCTCGGGCACCCTCTGTATCCAGTCAGCTGCAGTCAAAGGGATCCAGATGACCATGCCTTCTCTTGACTTTGACCAATGAGAGTAGAAAGGGACAGTAGTGGAATGCTGGAAAATTGTCCATACGGCGGGCACACATGGGGCAGGGACAAAAAAGGACACAGCCTCATTGAGAACGGACAGGAGAACGGACTCTTCTAGCCTGTAAACAACCTGAAAACAAAAAAACAACAACTTGAACCTAGACTTTGAATCAATCCCTAGACAGATATTCACTGTACCTATGAACTGAAGTTGATGCACTGGTCCATTTGTACTGCTATTTTTTCCAATTATCATAATTTCCTTGTTTTCTTCCCTCCTGTTGCTATGAGGGTTGTTGTGGACTGGCCCACAGGAGGCCATGGTTGATCTTTGTTTGTTGGTTTTAATTGTCAAAAAATCCCTGATTGTAACTTGCTCATAATTCTGTTCCTCCATACCCCAAGCTGGCCACAGGCTCAGCATTTTCAGTAAAAGAGAAAAAATATGACTTCCCTCTTTTGCACAATCAATTTTAATTAACTGAAATAAAGTGGTAGTAGGTGCCAGGCGCACCGGTTTGAGTGTGTCAAGAACTGCAACGCTGCTGGGTTTTTCACGCTCAACAGTTTCCTGTGTGTATCAACAATGGTCCATCGCCCCAAAGGACATCCAGCCAACTTGACAAAACTGTGGGAAGCTTTGGAGTCAACATGGTCCAGCATCCCTGTGGAACACGCTTCACAATTTGTAGAGTCCATGCCCCGACGAATTGAGACTGCACACCTCAATCCACACATACAGTTGAAGTCTGAAGTTTATATTTAAACTCAGTTTTTCACAATTCCTGACATTTAATCTGAGTAAAAAAATCCTGTCTTAGGTCAGTTAGGATCACCACTTTATTTAAAGAATGTGAAATGTCAGAATAATAGTAGAGTGATTTATTTCAGCTTTTATTTCTTTCATCACATTCCCAGTGTGTCAGAAGTTTACATACACTCAATTAGTAGTTGGTAGCGTTGCCTTTAAATAGTTTAACTTGGGTCAAACGTTTCAGGTAGCCTTCCACAAGCTTCCCACAATAAGTTGAGTGAATTTTGGCCCATTCCTCCTGACAGAGCTGGTGTAACTGAGTCAGGTTAATAGGCCTCCGTGCTCACACGCTTTATCAGTTCTGCCCACAAATGTTCTATAGGATTGAGGTCAGGGCTTTTTGATGGCCACTCCAATACTTTGACTTTGTTGTCCTTAAGTGATTTTGCTACAACTTTGGAAGTATGCTTGGGGTCATTGTCCATTTGGAAGACCCATTTGCATCCAAGCTCCCTGACTGATTTCTTGAGATGTTGCTTCAATATATCCACCTAATTTTCTGCATCATGATGCCATCTATTTTGTGAAGTGCACCAGTCCCTCCTGCAGCAAAGCACCCCCACAACATGATGCTGCCACTCCCGTGCTTCACGGTTGGGATGGTGTTCTTTGGCTTGCAAGCCTCCCCCATTATGGCCAAATAGTTCTATTTCTGTTCCATCAGACCAGAGGACATTTCTCCAAAAAGTACGATGTTTGTCCCCATGTGCAGTTGCAAACCGTAATCTGGCTTTTTATGGCAGTTTTGGAGCAGTGGCTTCTTCCTTGCTGAGCGGCCTTTCAGGTTATGTCGATATAGGACTCATTTGACTGTGAATATAGATACTTTAGTATCTGTTTCCTCCAGCATCTTCACAATATCCTTTGCTGTTGTTCTGGGATTGATTTGCACTTTTCAGGGAAAAAAAAAACATTCATCTCTAGGACGCGTCTCCTTCCTGAGCAGTATGATGGTTGTGTGGTCCCATGGTGTTTATACATGCATACTATTGTTTGTACAGATAAACGTAGTACCTTCGGGCGTTTGGAAATTTCTCCCAAGGATGAACCAGACTTGTGGAGGTCTATTTCTTTTGATTTTCCCATGATGTCAAGCAAAGAGGCACTGAGTTTGAAGGTAGGCCTTGAAATACATCCACGGGTACACCTCCAAATGACTCAAATTATGTTAATTAGCCTGTCAGAAGCTTCTAAAGCTATGACATCATTTTATGGATTTTTCCAAGCTGTTTAAAGGCACAGTCAGTTTAGTGTATGTAAACTTCTGACCCACTGGAATTGTAATACAGTGAATTTTAAGTGAAATAATAATCTATCTGTCAACAATAGTTGGAAAAATGACTTGTGTCATGCACAAAATAGATGTCCTAACTGACTTGCCAAAACTATAGTTTGTTAATGAGAAATCAGTGGAGTGGTAGAAAAACTAGTTTTAATGACTCCAACTTAAGTGTATGTAAACTTTCGACTTCAACTGTACATAGTGACACATGACCACTGATACACTCATGCAACGCCTTTATGAGGGAGAGGGGAGGGGACGACACAACTCAATTTTAGGAAGTTGATCCTAATGTTTGGGACACTCCAGTGTATGTCAATTCCCCGTGTGGGTGTTTTTGCGGTAATGATGAACGTGGCCCTTTCAATCCATACAGACTGATGTAATAATTAAGTAGTAGTGTAAACAGCATCAAGGTCAAATGTTTTTACTCCATCATACACTCTTAATAACTAAACTACCAATGACAACACACACCCTGTTGTATAATCGTCGGGACAAGAGGCATGCAAAGCATAACGGCAATGTCAATCTTAACACAGAACAGTTTTTAACACTTGCACTTGACAAAAACATCAACTCATCCTGTCATTTTGACTGCTTTGCTTTTTAGTTCCCCACCAACCAAACATATGCTTATTTTATTGTGCCCCTTTTTCATTGTGATCCTATTCACACACACACACACACACACACAGGAAGGATGATTTTAGGAGAATGAGGACTGCTCAAACACACATGCTTGTTGGGGGCCAACTTAATGGATGGACAACACATTAACTTGGCATCTAACTATGCCAGCAGTATTGATTTGCCTCTATAGAGAGAATCCAGTTGTGTAAATGGGTTTGTGATTATATATTGAAATAGGAAATTGGATAAGAAGGTCCAGCAGGTCTACACTAAGGGTTTAATTGTTTGATATTTTCAATTCTGAGCTGAATTTTTTTGTATAATTATTTTACTGATTGTGTTGAAATGGAAATGACCCTAACCATGAACTGGTCTCTTGGTGCTGACTGGTTTCAAATTATTGCCGTCTATACCCATCAAACTCAACTCTGGACCTTGAAGCCAGTTCCACTGCTTGTTTTCATCGTTCACCTCTAATCAGGGACTGATTTAGATGAGGTGGTAAAATGAATGATCAGGTAGAACAGAGCACTTGCAGGCTTCCGGACCTTGTAGGGTAAGACTTGAATACACCTTCTCTATAGGCGTATTATCCATGTCATATATCAAATCAGCTTAAAAATGGTAGGTCACCAGGTGCTAGTGCAAAGTGGTACTATAATGTTTTAATAAGCAGAAATACACGTCTGATAGTTCCCTTAGACATAATTTTGCAAGCTTGATAATCGTGCATAATAAGCCTATTTTGTATGCACTCAATGATCGCGCTACTACACCTGTAAAATATTACTAATGACTGGGATATTCACATAGGTGTAGATGAGTATTTAGAAAACATGTTATTACTATAGATTACCTGAGGATCTACATCACTACAGATCAGCTGTAATTTTGTTTGAGTGACAGAAACGAGTTTGTAACAGCTTGCCCTGTGCCCTTATCAGCACTACCTTCATACCTCGTCATCCGTAAGCCTTATTGTGTGTTGACTATGACAGACTGAGTATAGCCTATCCATTCTAATAACATACTGTAGCTGTGCTTGTCGTAGGTATTACCTGAATCAAATGGCTTAAAACAAGCTCATTGATCAAAATGGATGTCATTCTGAGTTTGACCGATTTGTCCCATAGAGCTCTTATTGGACATTATAGACGTCATTTAAATGTAAAACCAGTATAATAGGCCCTTTGCCTGGTCGACCTTCTCCCTTAAAACCCACCCCATAGACCATAATCTGTATACTCCATTGGTTAAAATAGCATCCATCGACGGTTGTGTGAGGTTTCATGTTTTTCATTGGCAAAATTGAATTTCAATCACATTGAGAGCTCGTGTCTATTGGCTGGCCTGGGCATCCTTCATTCAACAATAGCGCGTGGATTGGTCCATGAGCGTGGGCGGAATCTTCCAGGGGCTTGCTCTTGAAGGCTCACGGAGAGCGAGTGTCGTCATGAGCGGTGGGTAGGAATTAAAACATTGGCATTTATATTACATTGTACTTCGTAAAACAATTTGGTCTATGTTAAAGAAAACACATCGAACAGTTTGTGCTGGAAATTCCTTATGTTTGTTGTTGAGTAGGAGCATTGTGCAAGCCAGCTATGCACTTCCGGAAAAGGGCTGCCTTTTTTTCAGTATCAAAGAGTTTGATTTGCTACGCGTATCTAGCTTAGCATACTAGCCAGTAAAGCTGACTCCTGTTTGTAATTCCAGCTACTGTTAGGTATACATTGATGATAATCATTTTCGATATTTCACATTAAAACAAATTCCACATGCATGTATCGCAATGGGCTGTTTGTTCCACTCACTTTGAAAAGTCAGCTGCACGAGAAAGTATTTGCAATGCCAGCTAATTGTTTCATTTTTGACTTCCAGTTAGGCAGCAAACCATTTCGCTTGCAAGAAGCTATCTGTGTACGTTTGATGGCGGCGCTATTTTCAGGCCGCGCTCCAAAAAAATTCTAAGCATGAAATATCCGATTTTAAAGAGACAGTCACATTGGTCATGATTGCAACTGACCCCAATAATCCACAGTGCATATTATTTGTACAGTACAATTATTGTATTAATACTCTCGCGATACATTATCATGCTTGAGCTATTTGTGAGATAGCGTGAGAATTCAGCCAGGTACAGTAGCCACCAAACTCACTGTACACAAGTAGTAGCTCTCTGCTGTGCCCATTTGCTAGCTAGCATACTGTATTTTTTTTAGGGCCTTTTTATTCTATATTCTGTAGACTAGGAGTTGTAGTTAGTCAGACTCATGCACTGCTATCTTTTATTGGCATAGACCCGCACTTTTAGTACGGATTAAAGGTCACGCAATTTACACCAACGTCTGATGTGACTGGCATTCACGGGGTGGTAGCTAGCCAGCCACAACTAATCTATTAGAGTTGCAGTGCCCATTGTCCTTTGTGTACTGTGTCTTATTTGAATGACTTTGCATGCGTTTAGGGCAAAACAGCTCCCTCGGATTTAATAATTTCCTGAATCTCTGCAGCAGACGTATTGACAGTGACCTGCATTATTTTTGGTACTTGAAATGTGTTAGACTATTTACAGTATATGCAATGTGTGTTTCCATGTATGTTGCAGATCAACAGGACAGTATGGCCACCACTGTTGCTGTCAGTCCCAGCGAGTATCTCCAACCCTCTGCCACTTCCTCTCAAGTGAGTCACAGTTAGACTACTTCCTGCTTGTCCTCGGTGGTTCTCGGATGTGTAAATATCACCCAGTAGTGTCTTAAAAGTAACCAGCAATGCCATCCTATTGTCAATTTTGAAGTTTGCAGTTTATGTATTTTATTGGTTACCAATGGTGAGATGTAGCTTAACCTCCTGTATGTAAACTGTGTTCCACCTAGGGCTGTGTGAAATTCATGATAACTTTCTATTTGTTTCTCCTAGCTTTGTTGCACAAGAGTCACTCCACTTCAAAAAGCACAAGAAAGAGCATTGACACCCACCATCTCCGATTGTTCAGAAATCATTTCTGTAGTTAGAAACGGATAAGATTAGCATTCTTGAAATGTTTTGTTGCAATGTAATTTGATATCTGAGAAGTAAAGCCGATTGATGGCACCCAAATTGGCCATTTTAATTTATAAGATTCATATCTTCAATAATTATAGTACCTAACATCGAATTTGGACCTTAATTCTACCTAACAATGAGTAAGACATGAGGAAACCAGTAAAATTATCAAAAGCCACCCACGGACCCCCCCACGCCAAGCCCACCTCAACAACCAGTATACAGTATCAGTTCTCTAGCTCTAACAAGTAGTATGGAGCTGCTGCTTGGAGTATTGTTTCTTCAACGTTTCTAATATATAATATTACAGTTCAAAAGTTTGGGGTCACTTAGAAATGTCCTTGTTTTTGGAAGAAAAAACATTTTTTACCCCATTAAAATGACATCAAATTGATCAGAAATACAGTGTAGACATTGTTAATGTTGTAAATGACTACAGTCGTGGGCAAAAGTTTTGAGAATGACAAATTAATTTCCACAAAGTTTGCTGCTTCAGTGTCTTTAGATATTTTTGCCAGATGGAATACTGAAGTATAATTACAAGTATTTCATAAGTGTCAAAGGCTTTTATTGACAATTACATGAAGTTGATGCAAAGAGTCAATATTTGCAGTGTTGACCCTTCCCTTTCAAGACCTCTGCAATCTGCCCTGGCACGCTGTCAATTAACTTCTGGGCCACATCCTGACTGATGGCAGCCCATTCTTGCATAATCAATGCTTGGAGGTGGTCAGAATTTGTGGGTTTTTGTTTGTCCACCTGCTTCTTGAGGATTGACCACAAGTTCTCAATGGGATTAAGGTCTGGCGAGTTTCCTGGCCATGGACCCAAAATATCGATGTATTGTTTCCCGAGCCACTTAGTTATCACTTTTGCCTTATGGCAAGGTGCTCCATCACGCTGGAAAAGGCATTGTTCATCACCAAACTGTTCCTGGATGGTTGGGAGAAGTTGCTCTCGGAGGATGTGTTGGTACCATTCTTTATTCATGGCTATGTTCTTAGGCAAAATTGTGAGTGAGCCCACTCCCTTGGCTGAGAAGCAACCCCACACATGAATGGTCTCAGGATGCTTTACTGTTGGCATGACACTGATGGTAGCACTCACCTTGTCTTCTCCGGACAAGCTTTTTTCCGGATGCCCCAAACAATCGGAAAGGGGATTCATCAGAGAAAATGACTTTACCCCAGTCCTCAGCAGTCCAATCCCTGTACATTTTGTAGAATAGCAGTCTGTCCCTGATGTTTATCCTGGAGAGAAGTGGCTTCTTTGCTGACCTTCTTGACACCAGGCTATCCTCCAAAAGTCTTCGCCTCACTATGCGTGCAGATGCACTCACACCTGCCTGTTGCCATTACTGAGCAAGCTCTCTACTGGTGGTGCCCTGATCCTGCAACTGAATCAACTTTAGGAGACGGTCCTGGTGCTTGCTGGACTTTCTTGGGCGCCCTGAAGCCTTCTTCACAACAATTGAACCGCTCTCCTTGAAGTTCTTGATGATCTGATAAATGGTTGATTTAGGTGCAATCTTACTGGCAGCAAAATCCTTGCCTGTGAAGCCCTTTTTGTGCAAAGCAATGATGACGGCACGTGTTTCCTTTCAGGTAATCATGGTTGACAGAGGAAGAACAATGATTCCAAGCACCACCCTCATTTTGAAGCTTCCAGTCTGTTATTCGAACTCAATCAGCATGACGGAGTGATCTCCAGCCTTGTCCTCGTCAACACTCACATGTTAACGAGAGAATCACTGACATGATGTCAGCTGGTCCTTTTGTGGCAGAGCTGAAATGCAGTGGAAATGTTTTTGGGGGTTCAGTTCATTTGCATGGCAAAGAGGGACTTTGCAATTCATCTGATCACTCTTCATAACATTCTGGAGTATATGCAAATTGCCATCATACAAACTGAGGCAGCAGACTTTGTGAAAATTTGTGTCATTTTCAAAACTTTTTGCCACAACTGTATTGTAGCTGGAAACGGCTGATTTGTATTTTTATGGAATATCTACATAGGCGTACAGAGTCCCATTATCAGCAACCATCATTCCTGTGTTCCAATGGCACGTTATGTTAGCAAATCCAAGTTTATAATTTTAAAAGGCTAATTGATCATTAGAAACCCCTTTTGCAATTATGTTAGCACAGCTGAAAACTGTTGTGATTAAAGAAGCAATAAAACTGGCCTTTAGACTAGTTGAGTAGAAAGAGGAGTGGGAGGTGTGTGAGAATCAGGTGATGTTTTTTTCCTATGTTCAGAGAAATTAGCCATTGAAGTCACTTGCATTCTTTACCATATATTAGTGTGAAAGTACCAAGGTTTTTCCTGTTGCTGCTGTTCCTTCTACTGCCACCACAACCTTTTATAAATTTTACTGGTCTGTTGTGTTTCAAATCAAATTTTATTAGTCACATGCGCCGAATACAACAGGTGTAGGTATACCTTAGGGTAAAATGCTTACTTTACAAGCCCCTAACCAACAATGCGGTTTGAAAAAAATATGGATAACTATAAGAGGTAAAAGTAACAAATAATTAAAGAGCAGCAGTAAAATAATAATAGTGAGACTATATACCGGGGAGTACCAATACAGAGTCGATGTGTGGGGCCACCGGATAGTTGAGGTAGTATGTACATGTAGGTAGAGTTATTAAAGTGACTATGTATAGATGACAACAGAGAGTAGCAGTGGTGTAAAGAGGGGGGTGGGGGGTGCACTGCAATTAGTCTGGGTAGCCATTTGACTAGATGGTCAAGAGTCTTATGGCTTGGGGGTAGAAGCTGTTTAGAAGCCTCTTGGTCCTAGACCGCTTGCTGTGCGATAGCAGAGAGAACAGTCTATGACTAGGGTGGCTGGAGTCTTCGACAATTTGGGGGCGTTCCTCTGACACCGCCTGGTATAGAGGTCCTGGATGGCAGGAAGCTTGGCCCCAGTGATGTACTGGGCCGTTCGCACTACACGCCTTGTGGTCGGAGGCCGAGCAGTTGTCATACCAGGCAGTGATGCAACCAATCAGGATGCTCTCGATGTTGCAGCTGTAGAACCTTTTGAGGATCTGAGGACCCATGCCAAATCTTTTCAGTCTCTTGAGGGGGAATAGGTTTTGTCATGCCCTCTTCACGACTGTCTTGGTGTGATTGGACTATGTTAGTTTGTTGTTGATGTGGACACCAAGCAACTTGAAGCTCTCAACTTGCTCCACTACAGCCTGTCGATGAGAATGGGGGTGTGCTCAGCCCTCCTTTTTTCTGTAGTCCACGATCATCTCCTTTTTCTTGATCACCTTGAGGGAGAGATTGTTGTCCTGGAACCACACTGCCAGGTCTTTGACCTCCTCCCTATAGGCTGTCTCATTGTTGTCAGTGATCAGGCCTACCACTGTTGTGTCCTCGGAAAATGATGATGTTGGAGTCGTGCTTAGCCACGCAGTAGTGGGTAAATGGGGAGTACAGGAGGGGACCAAGCACGCACCCCCGAGGGGCCCCTGTGTTGAGGATCAGTGTGGCAGATGTGCTGTTGCCTACCCTTGCCACCTGGGGGCGGCCCGTCAGGAAGTCCAGGATCGAGTTGCAGAGAGAGGTGTTTAGTCCCTGGGCCTTTAGCTTAGTGATGAGCTTTGAGGGCACTATGGTGTTGAACGCTGACCTGTAGTCAATGAACAGAATTCTCACGTAGGTGTTCCTTTTATCCAGGTGGGAAAGGGCAGTATGGAGTGCATTATAGATTGCGTCATCTGTGGATCGGTTGGGGTGGTATGCAAATTGGAGTGGGTCTAGGGTTTCTGGGATGATGGTGTTGATGTGAGCCATGACCAGCCTTTCACTGCCCTTCATGGCTACATACGTGAGTGCTACGGGTTGGTAGCCATTTAGGCAGGTTACCTTGGTGTTCTTGGGCACGGACTATGGTGGTCTGCTTGATACATGTAGGTATTACAGACTCGGTCAGGGAGAGGTTGAAAATGTCAGTGAATACAATTGCCAGTTTTTCAGCGCAGCGCATGCTTGTAGTACACGTCCTGGTAATCCATCGGGCCTTGCAGCCTTGTGACTGTTGACCTGTTTAAAGGACTTATTCACATTGGCTATCACAGTCGTCCGGAACAGTTGTTGCTCTCATGCATGCTTCAGTGTCTAAGTGCACATAGAAGTAATTTAGCTTGTCTGGTAGGCTCGTGTCACTGGGAAGCTCGCGGATGGGCTTCCCTTTGTAGTCCGTAATAGTTTGCAAGCCCTGCCACGTCCAAAGAGTGTCAGAGCCGGTGTAGTAGGATTCAATCTTAGTCCTGTATTGACGCTTTGCCTGTTTGATGGTTTGTTGGAGGGCATAGCGGGATGTCTTATAAGCATCCGAGTTAGAGTCCCACTCCCTTTAAAGCGGCAGCTCTACCCTTTAGCTCAGTGCGGATGTTTCCTGTAATCCATGGCTTCTGGTTACTGGGGACGACGTCATCAATGCACATATTGATGAAGCCGATGACCCGAGGTGGTATACTCCTCAATGCCATTGGATGAATCCCGGAACATATTCCAGTCTGCTAGCAAAATAGTCTTGTAGCTTAGAATTTGCGTCATCTGACCACTTCCGTATTGGAAGAGTCGCTGGTACTTCCTGCTTTAGTTTTGGCTTGTAAGCAGGAATCAGGAGGATATTATTATGGTCAGATTTGCTAAATGAAGGGCGAAGGAGAGCTTCGTACGCGTCTCTGTGTGTGTAGTCAAGGTGGTCTAGATTTTTTTCCCCCTCTGGTTGCACATGTAACATGCTGGTAGAAATTAGGTAAAAAGGATTTGTCTCCCTGCATTAAAGTCCCCGGCCACTAGGAGTACCGCCTCTCGATTAGCATTTTCCTGTTTGCTTATGGCCTTATACAGCTTGTTGAGTGCGGTCTTAGTGCCATCATCGGTTTGTTGTGGTAAATAGACATCTACGAAAAATATAGATGAAAACTCTTGGTAAATAGTGTGGTCTACAGCATATCATGAGATACTCTACCCTCAAGCGAGAAAAACCTTAAGTCTTCCTTAATATTAGATTTTGCGCACCAGCTGTTATTGACAAATAGACATAGACCGCCACCCCTTGTCTTACCGGAGGCAGTTGTTAAGTCTTGCCGATGCACAGAACCCAGCCAGCTGTATATTATCCATGTCGTCGATCTGCCACGACTCATATAAAAATAAGATATTACAGTTTTTAATGTCCCGTTGGTAGGATAGTCTTGAACTGAGCTCATCCAGTTTATTCTTCAATGACTGGACGTTGTCCAATAGGACGGATGGTAGAGGCGGGTTACCCACTCACCGAATTCTCACAAGGCACCTGGACCTGCGTCCCCTGTATCGGTGTCGCTTCTTCATGCAAATGACGGGGATTTCGCCCGGGTCTGATATCAACAGTAAATACTTTGTGTCCAACTTGTTCCACCCCGAACCATTTCTCTCTCTCTCTCTCTCTCTCTCTCATCCTGTACAGGACTCCCAGCCCTCCCCACTGGCCCTCCTGGCCGCCACCTGCAGTAAGATCGGCCCCCCTGCCGCTCAGGCCCCTGTCAGCGCCCCTCCTGCCCAACCCCAACCTCGCCGTCTCCTCCCCATCAAGCCCGCCCCCATCGCCCCCGCCCCTCCCAAAAACCTGGGCTTCCTGTCCGCTAAAGGAAATGTGATCCAGCTGCCAGCGGGCCTGGGCTCCAACAGCCCCGGCACCCCCATCGTCCTCACAATCCAGCAGAGCCCTGGCCGCTCGAATCAAACATCCAACATCCAGTACCAAGTGATGCCGCAGCTGGGAGGCACACAGACCATCCAGATGATGCAGCAGGGCGGACAGATCCAGCTCATCCCGGGTACCAACCAGGCCATCATCACCACGCCCATGACGGTCCCCCAGCCACAGCCCGCTACCGCGCCCATCACCCCGCAGAAGACGGTGGCCATCAAGCCGTCCCCCAGGGGGCGGAAACCCAATGCAGCCAACGTGGTGCGGCTGCCCAGCGGGCTCACGCTGCCCCTCAACGTAGCCACCGGAGAGGAGCCAGCGGAAGCTCCTCCCCCTCCAACGAAGGGCAGACGAGGAAGGAAGAAGCTGGTGGCAGCAGCCCCTCCACCACAGACCACCTCTCCGCCCCCCGAGCAGATGGAGACGATATTGTTAGAAGCCGGGGAGAATATTATTCAGGTATGTTTGTTGTTCTGCTGCATTTGGTGTAGGGTCAACCATGACTTGTGGACTAGTTCACTTGCTTGATTGGGCTACAAATGGGTACTAATTACTGAATATGTCTACAATGCTTGTGAGTGAGTGTAAATGAGTAATGATTTCATCTGTATTTCTCAAACTCAAAGTGCTATGCTTTACATGAGGGTTATCCTACTCTATCAACCCTTCAATCTCCCGGATTGGGGTCCCTGTATGAGTAAGTGTTGGACAGATTTAGGTCTGTGTCTCATTGCTGCTCTCTCGGTGTTCTCCCCAGGCGGGTAACCAGCTCCTGATCGTGCAGAACACCGGGTCAGGCCAGCAGCAGCTGGTGCAGTTGGTGCAGCAGAAACAGGAGCAGCAGGTGGTCCAGATCCCCCAGCAGGCCCTGAAGGTGGTGCAGGCCGCCTCCGCCACCCTGCCTCAGGTCCCCCAGAGACAGCCTGCACCCAGCCTGCAACCAGAGCCCACTCAGGTACACACACAAGTTGTTAGAGATCATCAATGTAGCTCTCTCAGCAAACTGACAGATATAGGAGTTACTCAGAGTAGTTAGTTAGGATGCGAGGTGATTTGTAGATTGGCAACTTCAGACTGACCTATGTCGTCATGCACACAGGCCACAAATACAGTACTCTTACAGATGCTGCATGCACACCACCTCTCTACACTCACTCCAGGCTACCCACATGTTTATTCTTTTTATTTTTGTGTATGTAACCTTGTTAAATAGGCAAGTCAGTTAAGAACAAATTCTTATTTACAATGACGGCCTACCAAAAGGCAAAAGGCCTCCTGCGGGGACGGGGGCTGGGATTCA
Organism: Oncorhynchus kisutch; assembly: GCF_002021735.2. Taxonomy (NCBI): domain Eukaryota; kingdom Metazoa; phylum Chordata; class Actinopteri; order Salmoniformes; family Salmonidae; genus Oncorhynchus; species Oncorhynchus kisutch. The sequence continues at coordinate 43,670,493 of NC_034193.2, forward strand.
AAATAAAAGTAAAGGACAAAACGCACATGAGACAACACTACATAAAGAAAGACCTAAGACCACAACACAGCATGGTAGCAACATCACATGACAACAGCATGGTAGCATCACAACATGGTAGCAGCACAAAACATGGTACAAACATTATTGGGCACAGACAACAGCACAAAGGGCAAGAAGTTAGAGACAACAGTACATCACGTGAAGCAGCCACAGCTGTCAGTAAGAGTGTCCATGATTGAGTCTTGATTGATTGCACATGCGCTTTACAAACAGCTGAAATATAATGAAACCATAAAAGTGGAAGTGGGCCTTTTTAATACAGAAATGTGTCCTAATCTGACAGACTTGTTCCATGTTAGTCTGACACCCCTGTGCTCCTCTCAGCTGCTGATCAAAACCGCATCAGGCGAATGGCAGACTGTGCAGCTCCAGGAAACCACAGTTTCCACGCCCTCCAGCATGGTCACCACCACCCTGTCATCCGTGGGGGCCACCAAGAGAACACTGACGGGGGGCAGGAAGGAGAGGACCCTACCAAAAATAGCTCCGGCGGGGGGGATGATAGCGTTGAACGCGGCCCAGCTCTCCTCGGCGGGCCAGGCCGTGCAGACTATAAACATTAACGGGGTCCAGGTGCAAGGAGTGCCCGTCACCATCACCAATGCAGGAGGTGTGTGTGTGTTCGTGACAAATATAAAAAGTGCTTGACCATATCCATATCCACTCTATTTCCATATTGTCTTCCTTTAAAAACGTTTTTCATTCCAATGGACTTTTAGCTAATGGAGGCATGTGTGTGTCAGTGGTCATGTGTCAGTATGTGTGTGTGGATTGGGGTATGCATGTCTGTGTAAAGTAGCTTTATATATGTACAATATATGTTTATTATACATGTGCAAGATGTTAAAATGTCTCTACTGTTCTTTCAGGGCAGCAGCACCTGACAGTGCAGACGGTACAAGGCGGGGCCCTCCAGCTGGGCGGCATGACCTCCCAGGGCCACCAGGTGCAGATGGAGCAGACTCTGGCTCTGGAGCTGCAGGGCCAGCCTGGTGAGAAGAAACGCCGCATGGCCTGCACCTGTCCCAACTGTAAGGACGCAGAGAAGAGGCAAGTGGCTCTTACTAGCAAACTAGGGACAGGCCTGAGCACCTGGTGGGGAAAAAGCATTATATACAGTATTAAACATTTTTTTTTGTTGTTGCCAGAATGGAAAGTGTTGATACAAACTGACACCTGTATGGCAAAAGTGTACCCTTTTGTGAGATTGGGGCAGAGACACAACCACGATTGCAAGCAATGACTTTCCATCCTCCTGCTATTAATATCTGTGCACCAAGCAGAAATATAGTGAATACACTACATGACCAAAAGTATGTGGACACCTGTTCGTCAAACATCTCATTCCAAAATTATGGGCATTAACCCCCCCCTTTTCTCATATAACAGCCTCCACTCGTCTCAGAAGGCTTTCCACAAGATGTTGGAACATTGCTACGGGGACTTACTTCCATTCAGCCACGATTATTAGTTAGGTCGGGCTCTGATGTTGGGCGATTAGCCCTGACTCTCATTCGGAGTAACTATTTATCCCCAGGGTGTTTGATGGGATTGAGATCAGGGCTCAAATTCTTCCACACATATCTCGACAAACCATTTCTATATGGACCTCACTTTGTGCATGGGGACATTGCCATGCTGAAACAAGAAAGGGCCTTTTCCAAACTTTTGCCACAAAGTTGGAAGCACAGAATCGTCTAGAATGTCATTGTATGCTCTAGTGTTAAGATTTCCCTTCACTGGAACTAAGGGGACTAGCCTGAACCATGAAAAACAGTCCCAGACCATTATTCCTCCTCCACCAAACTTTACAGTTGGCACTATGCATTGTGGGTTAGGTAACGTTCTCCTGGCATCCGCCAAACCCAGATTCGTCCGTTGGACTGCCAGATGGTAAAGCATGATTCGTCACTCCAGAGAACGCATTTCCAGTGTCCAATGGCGGTGAGCTTTACACCACTCCTGTCAACGCTTGGCAATGCGCATGGTGATCTTAGGCTTGTGTGCGGCTGCTCGGCCATGGAAACCCATTTCATGAAGCTCTCGACTAACAGTTCTTGTGCTGACGTTGCTTCCAGAGGAATTCGGTAGATAGTGTTGCAAATGAGGACAGACAATTTTTACGCACTTCAGCACTTGGTGGTCCCGTTCTGTGAGCTTGTGAGGCCTACCACTACCCGGCTGAGCCGTTGTTGCTCCTAGACGTTTCCACTTCACAATAACAGCACTTACAGTTGACCGTGGAAGCTCTAGCAGGGCAGAAATTTGACGAACTGACTTGTTGGAAAGGTGGCATTCTATGACAGTGGTACGTTGAAAGTCACTGTGCTCTTCAGTAAGGCCATTCTACTGCCAATGTTTGTCTATGGAGATTGCGTGGCGGTGTGCTTGATTTTATACATCTGTCAATAAAAGGTGTGGCTGAAATAGCCAAATCCACTAACTTGAAGGGGTGACCACATACATTTGTGTATATATAGTGTAGTTAAGTGTTTTCTGTGTTGTGCAGGCCCGGCGAGGTAGGGAAGAGGAAGCACATCTGTCACATCCCAGGCTGCGAGAAGACGTTCCGGAAAACGTCCCTCCTCCGGGCCCACGTGCGCCTGCACACCGGCGAGCGGCCCTTCGTCTGCAACTGGGTCTTCTGCGGCAAACGCTTCACGCGCAGCGACGAGCTGCAGCGGCACGCCAGGACACACACAGGTCTGTCCATCGCAGGAGACACGCTGATACACACTGTAGGGTGAATGTAGGTCAGTCTGCAACACACACTGGGTCATGTTCAGTAAGGAGCACCGTAGCAAAATGTTTTGCAATGGATAATGACAATCCTGTGTTCTTATTGGACAAGTTCAGATAGTACCGCCCCTGTTTTCAAAATGTTTTCCACCTACTGAACACACCCCAGGACACACACACACAGGAGGTACGTACACAGCAAGGTTAGCACAAGTCAGTCGACAATACTCCATATGCCAAAACATTCTGATACACCATTGTGTTCACCATATGTCAGGACTCAAGCAGTACATTAACATACAGTATTTTAAGTTTTGCTGAAGTTTCCAGGACTCAAGCAGGCACTCAGATTTGTAGCAGAGATTCCCTTGCAGCAGAGAAGGATGGTATTGCTCTTTCATAGTTTTGTGTTATGCAGGAAAATTAAACCATTGATTTTATTCTGTCTTTTCCTTGTAGGAGACAAGCGCTTCGAGTGCAACCAGTGTCAGAAACGGTTCATGAGGAGCGACCATCTCACGAAGCATTACAAAACACACATAAACACCAAGAACTTGTGAGCTGTGCTGTATACACAGACATGTCCTGATGAACTAAACCCCATAGAGGGCCGCAGGAGAGGATACCAAGAGAGTAGTCTCATGATGGGTGAACCCCCAAAAGGCCCCATATGCCCTGTTCTCCTTACTCCCCCCTCAGGGGCTTCGTAGCCTGGTGTACATACCAATCCTCCCCCGACAGACTCAACTGTTCCAGTCAATTTATTAATGATAAAATATATATATATATATATATATAATTACGGACAGCAGGCTTACCTACGTAGGCAGAATGCGTAGAACAGCGAAAGGCGGTCTCCCAGAAAGATAGGCAAGCGTGGCTGCTGTGTTCTGATGACCTCATGCTCTGAGCACCATATCCAGTCACGAGGCCTGAGGGAGGAATGAGAGAAAAACGGATAGATTTAGTCTACCAAAGTACCCGAGCCCAAAGGAGACTCCAGCCACTCTTGCCCCTTCTTGTTTTTCCACGTTTTATTCTTTTCAATGTTAATAATAACAAATATTATTGTTGTTGAAGCTCCTGAATAAGTTTTTTTTTCAAAGTTGATCCTCAAGCCCCACGGGTATCCAAGGTACTTTTTTCAGTCAAACAAATCCTATTCAGTAAATTGCACTACATTCATATCCTTTTACATGGTTTGAACGCTATTTGTAATTCTATTCTTGTTCAATATCAAAGTACTATTATAGATTTTTCAACAAATAAATGATTTGGTTGGAATGAACCTACATATCTGTGAGGCCTTGGTGACCACTTTGAAACCTTACACAGTTCCAGACTCTGAAAAGCCAAGTTGGCAAAAGAGTTTGTGTATGTGCGTACAAACATACATTCACACATACATGGGCAAATATAGATATTTATGGTGTTCAGACATAATACCCTTTTCGGGGTTTTTTTTTATATCAAAGATGAAAATGTAAAATTAGGTTTTGGCATTTTTTTTGTTTGAGTGAAGAGTTACACATTTATTTTGAATACACACCCCATCCTAATGAGTTTAAATGTAGTGCATTGGTATGTGTATATCATTATGATATTAACTAAATCTGTTCCAAATATTGGTCTGGCATGACAATCATGCCACAAGATGCACATAATCAACATGAAAATGCTTTCTCGGGCCTGTCATAACTTGTTTATTATGATCTACATTAAGATCCGTCTGAGGCAAATATGTTTTATAGAACATTTCTGATTCGTGTGACATAAAAAAATTGACAAGCTATCTACTATTATTTATCTAAGGTTTCTGGTGTTTCGATTCCTTGAACACTCAAGGAAGGACACCAGAGCTAAACCTTTATTCGTAGTATTACAATAAGTTCTGTTCAATTAATACATATTGACTGTAGCTAACTGCATAACTAATCGGAAAGATTTATAAATGTCCCCCCCCCCCAAAAAAAAAAATGGTCCTCATGCATTTTAAAATGAGATCAACATTTCATTGAATAGCCAATAGAAAAATCGTGTCCAGTATGTCTGGATGCCTTAAACTGGGCCTTGGGGACGGAAAGAAAGTCCTGCTCATATTTATGTTTTGTATTGTATGTCCTGAATGTGTATATACAATGTGTCTGGGAGACACAGTAAAATGTAGGATAAAAAAGTTACACTGCCTTGTATTTTGGCCGGCCTGGTCAGAGCTGAAGGAAGCGGACTCTGTACAGTGTGAAAGGAAAATGAGTAATGTGACGTTGTATAGCTTCATTCCTGCTTTGTACACCATTACTTCTAGATGATCCCTTTTCTATCGAATTTAAAGTTGCCTTAGACAGTTGCACCCAGTATTTAAAGAGATTTCTGTCTAATTTCCAGGGAACGGCATTTGTAGAATTCCTTTTATTTTTATCTAACTTATGTTACACAATGCCGATGTTTATGTGCACTGACTTGAGCCCAGGTTGAAAATGTGTGATTTTTATTTGATTTTTAAGTAATGATCAGTGGATGCGTTTTTACCTAAACTGAAAAGGTCCTAATGTTGATCTCAGTGAACCAGGTGCTTTTCCCTCTCTAAACCTGATCTACCACAGTAATAGATTCAGATCCTGTGTGTGTCTGAAATGGCACCCTAATCCCTATATTGTGCACTACTTTCAACCACAGCTCTATAGTCTCTGGTCAGAAGTAGTGCACTATATAGGAAATAGGGTGCCATTTCAGACTTCCTTTGTTTAACAGGAGTCCTCAGATATCCAGCTATTGCCCATCTTTTATAACTTGTATTAAGGCACTTACTACAGGTGCTTGCTCCCTTTTTTACAGTCACCCAACCCTCCAATAAAGCATTCAAACTGTATTCTGGGTTGTCCTTCTTCATTCAGGTCCCATCAGCCTTCACAAGAGATTTGCCCTCACTGAGAACCATAGGATGAATTTTTATAAAAGGTGTGTTTGTGTATAACTATTTACCTGGCTGTCATTTGTTTTACATAGGGCAATAGGTAGCCTAGATCGTCGGACCAGTAACTGAAAGGTTGCTGGTTAGAATCCCTGAGCTGACAGGTGAAAAACCTGATGTGCCCTTGAGCAAGGCACTTAACCCTAATTGCTCCTGTAAGTTGCTCTGGATAAGAGGGTCTGCTAAATCAGGGTTTCCCAAACTCGGCCCTGAGTGCAGGACGACACAGAGGATTTCAAATATCCAAGTCGTCATCAAGCTTTGATTATTTGAATCAGCTGTGTAGTGCTAGGGCAAAAACATAAACTTTGGCCGAGCTTGGGAAACCCTATGCCAAATGTACATGGCTAATGAGGAAATAAAATCATTTCTTGAAGAGATTGAGTGATTCCGAGCGATAGGGTCTCAGTGCTGTATCCCCTTCATGGCTTGATGTCTAGACAGTTGATTTCAGAAAAAAAGTGTGTTTGCTACATAATGTTCTTTAGAGTTAAAGGAAACTTAAGTCTAGTTCAGATCGATTGTCTGCGGGGACAAGTTAACCTCTCCCTTTCATGTAAAAAAAAAAGTAATACCATTATGCTTTTAGGGAAAGAGGATCATTTTGACATGTATTAAACTGAAAGTTTGACCAATTCCAGTCCCGTTGCTTAGGGGGTTCAGTGTTTAAATAATGAATATCAATTTGGAGGGAAGAAATTATTAAATAGTAAAGCATTAGAGTTTTAAGAATTAAGAATGTTTGTGTTAAATTATTTTTGGCATTTAAAGCATATTGAAGTTAGAAGTAATAGGATTTTAAACAATAGCCTACCTGCGTGTGGTCAACTATTTCAGCACCATTTTGTGCTGCTCTGAGACAAGCATGGGGACAGGTCTTGATAAATCAATGCGATTTTTATGATCACTGAATCTCGGTTTGGGTATTGGTTAGACTACAATTAGGGTGTGGAAATGTTATGGTCTTAGTACTGTAGCCTACTCCCGACCGGTCACGTTGTACAGAGCCATATTTTCCTAACGGAAACCCTGAGGGTTTTGTTATTCCTGGAATAGACACACCATAATATGAATCAATTTAATTAAGCTAAATTTCTTAAAATGAATGCCATATAGTATGTTCTTACAAAAAAGGTTTTAAATGATCTAGTACAGACAATTTTGAAGACTGTCAAATGCTTCTCAAAGATGCCCTCTGGTGGTCAAACTAGCACTAACTAGCATTAATGGCAACAATGGCTGACAGTTAAATAACTTGCCATAGAATTCTGCGTCAGCCCGCAAGGTGTGCTGCAGTATGACGCAACTTTTACAGGAAGAACCACTGTAATCAAATGGCTACCCAGACTATTTTCATTGCCCCACTCCCCCCTCTTTTACTCTGCTGCTACTCTCTGTTATTATCTATGCATAGTCACTTTAATAACTCTACCTATATGTACATTTTACCTCAATTACCTCGACTAACCGGTGTCCCCGCACATTGACTCTACTGGTACCCCCTGTATATAGCCTCGGTATTGTTATTTTGCTGCTGCTCTTTAATTATTTGTTAATTTATTTATAAATTTTTATTTATTTTTAATCTTAAAACTGAGTTGTTGGTTAAGGGCTTGTAAGTAAGCATTTCACTGTAAGGTCTACTACACCTGTTGTATTTGGCATGTGACAAATACAATTTGATTTGATTTGGTGTAGCCTGAAAAATCGAAGCGTTTTAATATGTTGTTTTTGATTACATTTGTTAATTGATTTGCTGAAAATATGTTTTTCATTTTGATTTCTAATCTAGAAAGTTATTGTAAATTCATTCTAATCTTTTAAAAATGTAGCAATTTTGCAATAATCTCACGAAGCCAGTACACAGTAGATGATTCAGATTAATTAGTTAATGAATTTACAACAATATAAACAAAGATTTAATTCATTACAATAATATCGACTTCACCGACTGAAGAGAGGCTGGGACATAGTAGGTTCGAAAAAATCCTTAAATGTGATAGGAAAGCATCCAACAGGAAAGTGTGGTTAGTGCCAGGAAACAGACAGCGGAGCATGTTTTGCCACAGTGTGGGTATTATCAGAGGGAAAGAGGCTGAGATCTAGTATGAGGGAGAAGGGGATACAGGAAATTAGTTTAAAGAGTATATTGAGTATCTCAAATATGTTATTTTTTTCAAGAGCAACGGAGCTGGCAGGTAGGATTTAGTTTCTTCCTGTACCTGGCCCACACTCCAGTACAGTAAACGGCGGTAATGCACCATAACGTTGGATGCCAACCGCCTATAAACCCCACCGAAGAAGAAGACTTCACCAACTGCATACAATTGCGAACGCTCCCTGTTTTTTTGTAAATAAATATATACTTTTTGGGGTATTTAAAAAAAATCGTATCATAACATTTCTAATTACAATACAATAACAACAATAAAACATAGGACATCACTACACGTATATTTTCTCGGAAGAAACATAAAATAACATTAAAAGTAAAAAAAATGTAATCACAACAATTTACTTTTAAAAGTTAAAGTACCTTAAATAAAATAAGAAAGTCAGGGGTTACAGTTGTACAAACCTATGATAGAGCTGTAAGAAGATCAGGGGTTACAGTTGTACAAACCTATGATAGAGTTGTAAGAAGGTCAGGGGTTACAGTTGTACAAACCTATGATAGAGCTGTAAGAAGGTCAGGGGTTACAGTTGTACAAACCTATGATAGAGTTGTAAGAAGGTCAGGGGTTACAGTTGTACAAACCTATGATAGAGTTGTAAGAAGGTCAGGGGTTACAGTTGTACAAACCTATGATAGAGTTGTAAGAAGGTCAGGGGTTACAGTTGTACAAACCTATGATAGAGCTGTAAGAAGGTCAGGGGTTACAGTTGTACAAACCTATGATAGAGTTGTAAGAAGGTCAGGGGTTACAGTTGTACAAACCTATGATAGAGTTGTAAGAAGGTCAGGGGTTACAGTTCTACAAACCTATGATAGAGTTGTAAGAAGGTCAGGGGTTACAGTTGTACAAACCTATGATAGCGTTGTAAGAAGGTCAGGGGTTACAGTTGTACAAACCCATGATAGAGTTGTAAGAATACAGTGTTTTTTTGTTATTGACTAATTCTAGAGATTTATTAAATATTGGATTTCAAGTAAAAATATATTGCATTTGGGGACAGATTTAAAATATTTGTTTTTGTGTATATACAATTTACCAGAGAGAATGAAGAAATTAACGACTTACTCAGTAGTTTTGTTTTCATTTGAATAATAACACATTATATAATTAATTGTAAATACATGGGTCTTATTGATGAAATAAAAAATGTAAATACTTAACTCGCTCCAAAATAATTTCACAGTCACACATATAAAGAAGTTTTCCTTTCAGAACAGGCATAGTCCTCTAAGTCCTTGAATTTAGACAAGTTATTGCAAGGGTATATTTTGTGCAAGATTTTAAAGTGGATTGCTTTTACTTTTTTGACATACAAAATTTGTGAGGGAGCAACCAAGCATTCATCCATTCAATTTCAGTAATATATGCATTTCGCTCTTGGAGAGATCTTATCCTTGGAGTTAAAAAGTTATTTTATGAATCTATTATTAAATTTATTTTTCAGCAGGGGGCAACCTCGAACATTAGTTGTGTATCTATCTTGACATGTTCTCCAAAACATAAATTACATTGAATTAATTGAGTAAGTCCTGAAGGTATTGCTTTGCATATATCATTACATTATTTATAATGTATTGGGAAGTTAAATGTTTGTAAGAACTTTCTATACGAGAGTATATTTCCTTCTCTATCAAATAAATCAAGCACAGATCTAATACTTATTTCAAACCACTTAGGAAAGAACAAATACTTGTTTTTAACAACAATATATTTGTTGTTCCACAGAAGTGTCTTGTGTGGGGAGAAGTTGTGGACAGGCTAAAAGGGCTTGTTTATGAAATTTGGACAGTTTGATGGGTAATTTTGCTGGAGAATAGTTGCACTTCCCAAAAAATTAAAGACCACCCAATTTCATAAAAATATGACAGGGAATTTAAGTACCATATGGATTCAGAGCTAAACATATCTCTTTTTATCCAGTTTACTTTGAAGATATTGTTGATATCAATTCAATCTAGTACTTCAAACTCACCATCAGCTCTTTGGTTTGATATTACAGACTTCTTAAGGTTGTGTTTTTTTTTTTTCCATATAAAGTTTTGATATCCTTTCTGGTTTGATCAGCTACAAATAGGGATACAGCAGGGTAGACAAAACGTGACTTATTAAAGATGGATTTCGTTTTCTTTAATCTCTGAAAGAAATTGAGATGTTGACAGACAATATGGTTTTTCGCCATGTGCATCTTTCACTGGAATATTCTCATTAGATTGGTCATTTAAGTTATGCAGGGACAACATTTTGCAATTATTTAAATTCCAGACCAGAAGCAGAATGAAATGATTTGATAACATTAAGTGCAAAAGCAATTTGACCCTTGTCTTTTAGAAACAGAGCGGTATCGTCTGCTAATTGAGATATGTATTTATTTTCCAAATATTGAAATACCCTTTAATTCAGGATTGTTTAAAATGCTAATAGATAGTAATTCTACAACTAAAATGAATAAGAAAGCTGAAATAGGGCAACCATGGCGTTCGCTGCGATGAATGAAATATTTGAGATGTGTTACGATTAATCGTAACTTCATATCTTTATAAAACATATTGATAACAGAGACAAAACTAGTCCCGAAACCAAAAGTGCACATCGAAAGTATTAGCATTGTGTTGAATTGTATCAAATGCTTCACAAGTCGAGGAATAAAATAATAGCCTCGGGGTCAACTGAATCAATCAAGTCTAAAACTAACCCAATGTCACAGCTGATGCGGCGACCTTTCATGAAACCAGTTTGGGTTTCAATAATACGCCGGTTTAGGCCCATTTTAAGTCTATTAGCATATGCTAAAATGATCAATTTATATTTCGCCCTTGCAGAAGGCAGGAATCGTGGTCACAGGCAGGCAATGGTCATACACAGGTAGGCAAACAGGCAGGTGAATCAAAAGTAGGACTGAAGGCTATAACTGGTTCTCACACACGAGCTAGGAAATGTCTTAGTAGGGTCAAAAACGAACAATACCTCACAAAGGCACAAACAGAATCAACTGAACTAAATAAGGAGCTGATGAGACCAGGTGAGCAACTAACACAGGTGAAATCAATTAACAAAAATTAAAGACAGAGCTACCTTCAAGAATACAAAAAAACAGAACACACGGTTGACTAAGAAAATAAATACAGAACCTTATACTTAGGGTTTTTACACAAGTATTGTCAATATTTAAGGCAGAAAGATATTTTCTCTTAAATTTACTTTTTTTTCGCCCTCTAACCCATTTTGCTCTTTTTTCTAATAAAGTCGGTTTTAGCTAAATCACTTTACATTTGATCTAGTTCTATTCGAGATGTATTCAGATCTGTTTCTTCCTTTTCTGAAGGGATATGCTTTTCTAAAAGTACATTCAATTTATTCATATACTCATATTCTTTCAAACATTTTTGCTTACTTGAATTCCTTACTGCGTGAAATAGCGATAGATCTTACTTTGAATTTAAATATTTCACAGCTACTTCCATGCTTTGGTTCTAAAATCATTTAAATTAAACGAGTCTATGATCAAGTTATGTAAGCTCTTGTTCAAGACTGGATAATTTAGGAGTGAATTATTACATTTCCAGTATTCTCGAACGCCACTGTATTTTTCTGAACATTCTTAACTTAAATAATATAATTTTATGATCAGTCAAAGGAGCAGGTTTTATGGCTTACTTCTTGTACATACTGTAAAAGTGGGGGAGAAATGAGATTGTGGATTTGACCATCGTTTACCTAGTACACAGGTGTATTCGTTTAAGTGTGTATTAAAGAAGCGCCATGCATCAATCACTGTCAGTTTATTGCTAAATTAGGTTATGATGTCTCTATTCTGAGATCTTTGCGCTATTCCAGGTGGAAATATATCTAAAGAGTTATAAGGTGTTTCATTAAAGTCTCCAGCTATTATAAGCCATGCATTTGTGTACTTGTTTTGCAGCTCAGTAAGCTTATCAGTCTTATTTGAGGTAAGAGTTGTACCTATACACATTGCATATAATAAAAAACACGTATCTAGTTTGGAGATCAATATAACCCATCTCCCATCTTTGGACATACAAGACTCTGAAATATCACCTCTAAATGTATGAGGCAATATCATAGTACCAGCTGAGTGGTAAGACCCGTGACTATAATAAACAGTATTTCCCCATTGTGATTTCCAAAAACTAGAATCTGAATCGCAGGAGCGAGTCTTCTGGAGTAGAATGAAATCTGCATTAGAGTGTTTACAAATAAATAAAAAAGTGGTTTTCTTTTAGTTAGGGTTCGTAAACCCCTGTCATTTAGAAATACAATATTTAATGCATTGAATTCAATGCGCCTTGTGCTTTGGAGAAAACATACATGTGGCGCGTGACCGGAAGTTGTAACACTGCTGATGCTACGTTCCCCCATGAATCCAAAGCTGTGAACAGGTATTTCAATTTATCTTGACAATTGTGTTACCCCAAATTGCACAGAGAGTCTTGCTATATATACGCTTTATATCATGCAAAAGGAAATGTTTCATTAACTTGACGAACAATAACACACGCCGCTGGTGAGAGATTTGCTAGCCACTCATTCCAATGTTTACAAATGTCCCCCTAAGCAAGTGTGGCTGACTAGTGACAGTGACAGCTAGCTAGCTAGACCATGTGCAACTGAATCATAGAGGTAGACTGCTTATAGAGACACAAACACATTTCTTATGACCAGCCAAAACAAAACATTTAGCTACATATGTACTGTAACTAGCTAGTACAGAACTGTGTTGTAGCCTATGTGAACTCACTCTTAAAAGCCCAACCTGTTTGACGAGCTAAACACCGGTAGGCCTGGTTGTAGTCAACTGCAAGTGTTGCTGACAGATTTGATCAGACAGGTTGAAAAACGAATTACAGAAGTACTATAGATATCTGCAATGTTTATAAACGTTTCCCTAGATGCTTGGAGAATGGGGAAAGGTGTAGTGGCTGATTTTGGCCCCAGTGAGTTGTTCTCTGGCCTGTGCCACACGGACACCCTTGACCCGTTCCCAGTGTGGCGGGATGGAGCCATCAGCCCCTGTTTTAACCAGCTGGTTCTGGGAGCCCTGGCTCACGCTGTAGTGGCCGTCTTCAGTGCCTGCTACCTGAGTGCTCAGAGGTAACGTTAGGTCACACAGTCAGGCCCCTCACAAAATCACAAGGCATAGGCTAAAACATTCTGGCCACTATTAATCCTACAGCACATACAGTAGTATGCGATACAGACCCACATATTGTACCTACGTGTACTTAGGTAAAATAAAGATGTTTGATTTCTACCTCCAGAACAGTAAGTTCATGTCTGTACTAGCTAGATCCCTTACTGTAGATTGGCATCTTTATTATATCTAGCCAGGCCATATTTCAGACAGTTCATCGACCATTTTATCCTTTTGCATTACACAGATGCAGCCTCCTCCGGTCCTCTCCCCCGTGTGGTTGGGGCCTCAGGGTGGCCTCAGCCCTGCTGGTTACCCTGCTCTTCGTGGTGGACTTGGTCCTGGTGGTCCTCCTCCACCGGGGGGACATGTACCTGGACGTCCTGGCTGATGGATGTGCCGTCCTGGCATGGCTGGTCCACTTTGGGGCCCTGCTTGTCCTCCAGAGGTCCATCTATAGAAGAACCAGGGGTCCCTCTGTGTTACTACTGCTGGTCCTGTTGCCTATCCCTAACCTGGTGGTCACCCTGCTGGCTTACGCCCAGGGGGCCACCTACCTGGACCTGGTGGAGCCCTTTAGAGTGGCACGGCTGGTGCTCGCAGTCACCCGGGGACTCTCTCTCCTGGTCTACCTCCTGGCCTTCGCTGCTCCCTGCGTCGGTGAAGGGAGTTACACCTCCATGTCCGTCAATGATGCAGACAGCTCTCTCCTCATCCCAGAGAGTTCCTACCAGGACACGGGAGAGGTGGTGGCAGAGGATGGCAGTAGCTTCATCTCCCGCCTGATGTACCTGTGGTTGAACCCTCTACTGAGGTGCGGCCGGCGTGGGGAGCTGGAGAGGCCATGCAATGTCTATCTCCTTCCCCGGAGGCTCCGCACCAGCGCAGTGCGCCGACACTTCCTCCGCTGCTGGGAGGACTGCCAACAGAGGGCAGCAACACAGAGAAGGAACACTACACCCAGGCCTGCAAACAAGAGCCTACAGAACAGAACATGGACTTCACCCCTCCAGCAGGGTATAGCAGTGGAGGAGGTAGGACTGTTAAAAGTGTTGCACAAAGCCTTCGGGCTACGCTACTACCTGCTTGGTGTGCTGAAGCTAGCGGGCAACATGCTGAGCTTCGCAGGACCCCTGCTCCTCAGCAGCCTGGTGCACTACATGGAAGAGGAGGGGGCCCCTGTCAGCCAGGGGGCCTGGTGTGCCACGGGCCTCTTCTTCAGCACCTTCTTCTCTGCCCTCATCCGGAACATCTTTGCCTTCGAAGTCTCGAAGGTCTCACTCTCAGCGCGCGCCGCCCTCATCTCCACCATCTACGGGAAAGCACTGCGGGTCAGCGGCGGCAGCCTGGCAGCGCGGTTCACCCTGGGCGAGGTGGTCAACTTCATGAGCACGGACACGGACCACGTGATCAACTTCTTCAACAATTTCCACGAGGTGTGGAGTCTGCCCTTCCAGTTCTCCATTGCCCTCTACCTGCTCTACCTGCAGGTGGGTGTGGCCTTCCTAGGAGGACTGGGTGTGGCTCTGCTGCTGGTGCCGCTCAATAAGGTGCTGGCCTCGAAGATCATGGAGAATAACAAGCACATGCTCACACATAAGGATAGTCGTGTCAAGGTGAGAAATTCTCTATGGCTTTGACTATCTTTTACTTTTATCTTAACACTCCAACCATAGCAACACCTATATGAATGCTATTTTTTTTATTGTTTAGAGCAGTGCTATTAAGTAGTAATGAAGTAGTAATTACAACATACAACTTCTATAGCTTTTATATTAAAAGTCTTCGATGTCAAGCTGCGAAACTGCTTGCAGACGTTTCACCTAAAGATGTGAGCTCAACAATGTCATCTGTCTGCCCTGTCCTTGCCTTCCAGCTAATGACAGAGGTCCTCTTCGGAATACGAGTCATCAAGTTCTACAACTGGGAGGCCTACTTTGCCCAGGAGATAGCAGATTTTCGGAGGCAAGAGCTGTCCCACCTCAAGGCCATTAAGTACCTGGATGCTGTGTGCGTGTACACCTGGGGATCTCTACCCATAGTCATATCTATCATCACCTTTGTCACATACGTGCTGCTCGGCCATGAGCTCACTGCAGCCACGGTAGGCATGGTCCATATTTCATTTTGTGCTTCATCCGATAGTAGTTACCATTTAAAAGTGAGCTAAATATTTTGCAAGCAATCTGTTCCAATGTCCTCACTAGCAATATCACCTTGTATGAAGTAATGTTTCGGATAGAACATTCCAAGTGGTAGCTATGCTAGAATGGACATTGGAACAGACATACTAGCTATTGAAAGATCTACTAACTGATACCCAGGAACACAATGATGATGTGGCTGCATGAGACTAATTCGAATAGGAACACTTTCCCTCCTCCATTGCAGGTGTTCACCACTCTGGCCCTAGTGGGCATGCTGATCGTCCCCCTCAACAGCTTCCCCTGGGTCCTCAACGGCATCCTGGAGGCCAAGGTGTCCCTGGACCGCATCCAACGCTTCCTCAAGCTTCCCAACCAGGACCTCAATGCATATTTCAGTCTCGGTAGGTGTGTGTGTGTGTGTGTGTGTGTGTGTGTGTGTGTGTGTGTGTGTGTGTGTGTGTGTGCGTGCGCAGCATAAATAAAGTACATTTTGCTTGTACATACATTATTAATTAATACATGTGCAATAACTGTGTCTATGAAAGTGAGATATGCAAATATGTGCATGAAATGTTTTTCATTGACTTTGTGGCTCCAACTTACAGTGGCCCCTGAGGATCCCCAGGACACCATTGTGATGAGTCAGGGCATATTCTCATGGCAGGGGCCTGGGGGGCCAGACCACCCCACAAGCTCTGATACTGAATCCCCCAAAGGAAGTCTGATGCTCCATAGCCTCAACCTATCCATCACTAAGGTGTGTACCCTGCATCACAAACTATGTAACCTATACAGCTTGGAAATCATGTGGTCTACCATCTTATCACAGCAAAGATGTAGTATTTTTTTTTCTTGTCTGCCAGGGATCCCTAGTTGTTGTGGTGGGAAAGGTGGGCTGTGGGAAGAGCTCCTTACTGGCAGCCATCACTGGAGAACTCAACCGGTAGTGCTCACCGCCTCATTTACTAAGCTTACAAAGCTCAAGTAAATTTGTTTTGTTGGTTTATTTCAATGACCTTTTTGGATCTATCGTTGAGTTGTTTTACTTCCCTCTGTAGGCGTGGCGGTGATGTATACGTCCAGGGCAGGGAGGATGGGTTTGGTCTAGCCGCTCAGGAGCCGTGGATCCAGCATGCAACAGTTCGGGACAACATCCTGTTTGGCAAGGACTACAACAGTTCTTTTTACCAGGCCGTGGTGGAGGCCTGTGCGCTCACGGACGACCTCAATGTGAGACTCGCCTCTCTTTTTCAATTTCTTTATTTGTTTCTCTCTCTCTGCTTCAATCTCTCTTATCCTCATAGACAACCTCAATGCTAGCTTTATCCCTTGTTCCATTTTTATTTTGGCCCAGTCCAAACTTTACTTGACCAACCTCTAATATATTTGTTATATATCCAATGAATGTTAATAAGGACAAATCCCAAACTCGGTGCATTTGAAAATATTTGACTGAATTTTCTTGTTTGTCCAGATTCTGCCTAATGGGGACAGGACCGAGGTGGGAGAGAATGGAGTGACTCTGAGTGGAGGACAGAAAGCTCGCCTGGCCTTGGCCAGAGCTGTTTACATGGTAAGAGTCCTCACCAGAATCCATGGTAACACAACAGCCATCTAGAAAAGACAGAGACTGTGTATCAGTGAATCTCCAACTTTATTTAACAAGCAAGCTTTTGCCAGGTTAGAAGTATGGATGGCAGAAAACATTAAATCATTTGCTTTTTGTATTGAATATCAATCTCTCTTTTAAACGAACAAGGAGAAAGACATTTTCCTCCTGGACGATCCACTGGCAGCAGTAGACTCTGACGTGGCCCATCACCTCATGGAGAGATGCATCATGGGGATCCTCAGGAGCAAGACCAGAATCCTATGCACCCACCGCATAGAGTTTGTGGACAAAGCTGATGTGGTGATTCTCATGGACAATGGAACAATTATTAAAACGGGTAGTGAACTCTGGCCTTACGTTCGTCAATTGATAATGGAATAATGAATTACATTTCTGTGTAAATGCATATGTCTGAATAAACTCTCTGTCCTTCTCATTCGTTTTAAATAGGTACACCTGAAGAGGTCCTTCCTTTGGTAGAAGCAGTGCCCAAGAACCGGAAGAATGACAGTAATGCAAAGGAGAAAGGTACCAGTAGTCATTTATGTCTCTTAGCGTTGTGTTTTGGAATATATTGTTTGCAACACAGTGCTAATATCACTGATGCAGAGGAATGAAAGTCCATTTGATTAGTTTCTACACCTTGTTGTTGAATTGAGTGATGGACTACTCCATGGAAAAATTGGCAGGTGTTTTTATTTGTGTTCTGACTTGAATCAGATGTCATTGAGCGAGAGGAGAAGCAGGGTCCGTCCAATGAGCTGTTTGCGGAGGAGCAGTCTTCACTGTCAAGGGAGGAGCAGAAGGCGGTGGGCGGGCTGGCGTGGAAGGTTTACCACACCTACTGGAGAGCGGTAGGAGGGCCCTTGGCTGTCTCCATCTTGCTGTCCCTACTCCTCATGCAAGGTACAGCTACCAACTGGCGCCTTAATATGACATCGAACTTCTGTTGGCTTTGCTGGATTGTTTATGAATTTTACATTTTGCTGTCTCTGTCTCAGCCTCTAAGAATGTGTCTGACTGGTGGCTGTCCCACTGGATCTCTAACCTGAAGAACAATGGTTCCGCCCAGAGTGTTCTCATGCCTGCCTACAGCTCACCACACCTGCTGCTATTCTCTCCTGGAGGACTAATGTAAGTTAGAGGTTGTTAGAACGTTGAGACTGATACACTGGATAAGATTCAATTACTCAGAATGTGCAGTGTCATTCCTCTTATATAATCCACTGTTAGGTTCTAAATAACATGGCAAAAACTGATGGACAACTATAAAAGCTCAAACCAAATTTATTCACCCAAAAGGTCAGACAGCTGAGCAGACAAAAACAGCACGAGTTTCCCCCAGCACGAGTATATATACCCCAATTTGGGTGAAGTATCCTCCTCTTCTCTAAACATGACATCTTTATTGCTAGGCAGGAAGTTAAGTGATGCGGGCAATAAACAGTTCCTTCTCCCTTAATCTGACCTGACCTCTGCCCCACATTCCTCACTAAACCACAGCTCTCCACCCTTATCAGTGACTGCAACGATGTGATTGCCTTTCCTTTACTCAGTACATTCCAAGCTTAATTGCCTCCACCATATACATTCCTGCTACAGATAACCATTTACTTCTGGTGTAGAAACCAGACTATGGCACTCCATATTTCAAGTTTAGGAGTCAGAACCTGTCACCACTTATGACTCCACACTGCTTTAAGTCATACTTAGGTACTCTCCATTGATATTACAGAGCCTCTAAATCTAAATCCTTTAGATTGTGCAGTAAAAGGATTAGGTGTCAAATCGCAGAGACATCCATGATGCAGCACACACGCATGACAAGATTGATTCAAATGTGTGTTTTATCCCCAGGTTCCCTGTCAATATTATGGAAACGACAGCTTTCGCCAACATGAGCTCGGAGGTGAAGTTCTATCTGACAGTTTACTGTTCCATTGCGGGTGCCAACATGGTCTTCACCGCCTTCCGAGCCTTCCTCTTCGCCTTTGGAGGCATTCGTGCAGCATCGGTCGTCCACAACAGGCTGCTTGACACAGTCCTCAAGGTTGAGCGTCTTCTGTTCAGTTGACCCCTCGGGAAACTGGTTTAGTCATGACCATGGTCATGGTTTCAATCATGCAAAAGATGTATTTTACATTTTATAGCATAATTATGATTTTTCTGAAAAATGATCACGGTTCAACTCGTGCTGTGAGAGCAGTGGAGGCTGCTGAGGGGAGGATGGCTCATAGTAATGGCTGGAATGGTGTCAATGGAATGGTATAAAACACCTAAAGATGTGGTTTCCATGTGGTTGATAACACTCCATTGACTCCATTCCAACCATTATCCATTCCAGCCTCTACTGTGTGAGTTGATGTTCTGTAGATAATTTACAGTGTACTTGTTTTGTCCACACATTCCTAGTGGTGGGTACTATTTGTAAAAAAAAATATATATATATGTTTTATACACTTTGTAGTATTTATTTTAAAGGTATATTTTTTTGTACACAAACAAAAATGCTTTATTGGATAGAGGTGAGACAGTGGGAAAGATAGTTTTAGGCTGAAAAGGCATTGGTCCAGATTCAAACCCATGCTGCAGCCATATATGTGATCTGAAGGCAGTGGTTCAGACTGCTAGACTACCTTAATACACGTGTTTGTAGTGTTTACTGTTTACATTGCCATGATAGAGTACAAACACACCTAACTAACCCTGACCCGCCTCTCTCTATATCAATCCAGGCTACAGTTACCTTCTTCGACACTACACCGCTGGGCCGTGTCCTTAACCGCTTCTCCTCTGACCTGTACAGCGTGGATGACACTCTCCCTTTCTTCCTCAACATCCTACTGGCTAGCATCTTCGGCCTGCTGGGCATGCTGGTAGTGATGAGCTACGGCCTGCCCTGGTTCCTAGTGGCCCTGCTGCCCCTGGGCCTGCTCTACCACCTCACACAGCGCTTCTACCGACACACATCCAGAGACCTGAAGCGTCTGTGCAGCCTCACCCTCTCGCCGGTGTATTCACATTTCTCTGAGACGCTGAGTGGCCTCGGTACCATCCGAGCAAGTTCCAGTGCCTCCAGGTGAGGACGGTAAAGTTAGAATGAGGAATTTATATTTTGGACCCACTCTAGATCTGGTGGTTACCGACCTTGAATCAGGGGTGTTAGCGGTTAGATCTGAGCTTGCACAAAAGCCGGCTCAACTTGTACCTCTCTAGGACCAGTCCAAGGTCCAAGCCAAAACATATATAAATATATTGTTTTGGAAGGAGGTTCATGTTCTCCGTCTGTCTGTTGTGGCTCTAGATTTGAGGAGGAGAACGAGAGGCGTCTGGAGCAGAACCAACGCTGTCTGTTCCTTAGCAACGCCGCCATGCAGTGGCTGGACATCCGCCTGCAGATGATCGGCGTTGTTGTGGTGACGGGCATCAGCGTGATCGCCGTCGTCCAGCACCAGTTCAAATCCATCGACCCGGGTGAGCACCCAGCTAGCATGTGTCCCATAGTCAGCACAGGTTTAGCACAACACAGGCCTCGATTACACTGTTGATGTCTACTAGTTGTTGAGGCTGCTGTAGAGGAGAATCTAGAAATAGTATCAGTACATGTACTCTGAGTATACAAAACATTAAGAACACCTCTTTCCATGACGTAGACTGACCAGGTGAATCCAGGTGTTAGCTATGATCCCTTATTAATGTCACTTGTTAAATCAACTTCAATCAGTGTTGATGAAGGGGAGGAGACAGGTTTAAGAAGGATTTTTAAGCCTTGAGAAAATTGAGACATGGATTGTGTATGTGTGCCATTCAGAGGATGAATGGGCAAGACAAAATATTTAAGTGCCTTTTGAACATGGTACTGTAGTAGGTGCCAGGTGCTCCGTTTGTGTCAAGAATTGCAACGCTGCTGGGTTTTTCTACGCGCAACAGTTTTCTGTGTGTATCAAGAATGGTCCACCACCCAAAGGACATCCAGCCAACTTGACACAACTGTGGAAAGCATTGGAGTCAACATGGGCCAGCATCCCTGTGGAATGCTATCGACACCTTGTAGAGTCCATGCCCCGACGAATTGAGGCGGTTCTGAGGGCAATATTGTTTTGTATAGAGTATACTCAGTGTATGTCTTGTTTGCTGTGTCTAGGCCTTAATAACAACTGTTTGTCCTATGGTTGTTCTCCCTGCCAGGTCTGGTGGGTCTGTCCCTGTCCTATGCTCTGTCCATCACAGGCCTGCTGTCAGGCCTCATCTTCAACTTTACCCAGACAGAGATGCAGCTGGTGAGTGTGGAGCGCACCGAGGAGTACTCCACCACCCTGCCCACTGAGCCACAACACAGCAACCCACAGGTGAGGAGTCCTGTGAGGACGTGTGTCTTATAGCATGCCACTCAGTTGCACCCCATTGAGGTTTCATAATTCCTTTTTTTCAATGTCAGAAGTGTACGCCACTCTGTAGACCTTTTAGAAGGTTATGTGGCAGGTTTTCAGTGGTTGTCTTTATGAGGTGTTGGATAGGTGTTATTTCAAAAATTACTAAATCTATTTGTTCAAGTTCTTTGGGTATTTTAGCCTGGTCAGTTACTTCTTACTGAAGTGGCCATTCAGGGGAATAGAAAACAAGTAGGTTTGTTATATGACTGAGGACCCATCTACTTTCGTCTTTACCATAGGTGCCCACCTCGTGGCCGGAGCAGGGTTGGGTGGAGTTCCGTGGGGCCGTGTTGTCCTACAGAGAGGGGCTGCCTAACGCCCTGGACGGGGTGAGCCTGGTGGTCCGGCCTGGGGAGAAGGTGGGGGTGGTAGGCCGGACGGGCTCAGGCAAGTCGACTCTGTTCCTGGCCCTCTTCCGCATGGTGGAGCTGAACCAGGGTCAGATCTTACTAGATGGAGTGGACACCAGCCAGGTGGGACTGGCCCAGCTCAGGTGAGAGGATTAAGAGATGATGGTGGTGATATGATTTTAATGTTGTTGTTTTTTCAACTGATAATGATGGGGATCTGTGCATCTGTAATAAAAGCTCTTTATAGGTGATGACATTCATCAACATGTCTGCTTATTTTGAACTACAAAAAAAATGGATCATTTGTTTACACTGTATTTGTGGCTCCCCCTTCAGGTCCAAACTGGCCATCATCCCCCAGGACCCGTTCCTGTTCAGCGGGACAGTGAGAGAGAACCTGGACCCATGTGGACGTCACCCTGACCCCCGGCTACTGGAGGCCCTGGAACACTGTCACCTCAGCCCTGTCATCAACCGCATCGGTGAGAGAGAGGGAGGGTGGGAGAGAAAGAGAGGGGGAAGAGAGGATTGAGGACAGTAGAGGAGGGAGATTGTGATGGTGATAGAAGGGAGATGATGAAAAATCATGCAAATGAGAGGGTGATCTAGCAGATGAGAAATAGGAAGAGTAGTTGAATTAAACAGACAAACAGAATCCCAATGAGAGAAGAGGGGTATCAAACAGAGGTGAAAGTAAGCCAGTACATTCCGGTACCAACAAAATAAATAGTTGTGGTACGCCGTACCAGTAAAACGTGACCCATCGCAATAATTTAAAGGAAATGCAGAAAAAACTATATTGAATTACACCATTATTTAACATTACCGCATGTCGGCTGCATGAAAATGAGCGAGTTGACTTGAAATCGGTCCGTATACCTGTGGTTCGAAGAAAACACTAAAATGTTGGAAAGGCGGAGATAAGTGACCGAGATGCGTGCGTACAGCATTGGATGCATAATTTCGGGATACAAGTGTAGTGGGCCTAATGACAATCGCCGAATGTCATTACACGTTTAGTTTTTTTGTAACAGATTTGTCTTTCCATCCAGCAAATTGCAGGTGCACTGTGGATGCTGTAATTATATTGTGAGTGGCCAAACGCGCGTGGGTAGCCAACAGGAGTGCCTTTTGAAGTGATTGTTTCACAATCAAATGAAAACCTCATGACTGGTTAACAAAGTTAATAGGGATTCTATACGTAATCTATGCATAAACTCAGCAAAAAAGAAACGTCCCTTTTCAGGACCCTGTCTTTCAAAGATAATTTGTAAAACTCCAAATAACTTCACAGATCTTCATTGTAAAAGGTTTAAACACTGTTTCCCTTGCTTGTTCAATGAACCATGAAGAACCATAAACAATTAATGAGCATGCACCTGTGGAACGGTCGTTAAGACACTAACAGCTTACAGACGGTAGGCAATTAAGGTCACAGTTATGAAAAATTAGGACACTAAAGAGGCCTTTCTACTGACTCTGAAAAACACCAAAAGAAAGATGCACAGGGTCCCTGCTCATCTGTGTGAACGTGCCTTAGGCATGCTGCAAGGAGGCGTGAGGACTGCAGATGTGTCCAGGGCAATAAAGTGCAATGTTCGTACTGTGAGACGCCTAAGACCGCTACAGGGAAACAGGAGAGACAGTGGCAGACCACGTGTAAGAACACCTGCACAGGATCGGTACATCCGAACATCACACCTGCGGGACAGGTACAGGACAGGTACAGGATGGCAACAACAACTTCCCGAGTTACACCAGGAACTCACAATCCCTTCATCAGTGCTCAGACTGTCCGCAGTAGGCTGAGAGAGGCTGGACTGATGGCTTGTAGGCCTGTTGTAAGGCAGGTCCTCACCAGACAACAACGTCGCCTATGGGCACAAACCCACCATCGGTTGACCAGACAGGACTGGCAAAAAGTGCTCTTCACTGACGAGTCACGTTTTGTCTCACCAGGGGTGATGGTCGGATTCGTGTTTATCGTTGAAGGAATGAGCGTTACACCGAGGCCTGTACTCTGGAGCGTGATCGATTTGGAGGTGGAGGGTCCATCATGGTCTGGAGCGGTGTGTCACAGGATCATTGGACTGAGTTTGTTGTAATTGCAGGCAATCTCAACACTGTGTGTTACAGGGAAGACATCCTCCTCCCTCATGTGGTACACTTCTTGCAGGCTCATCCTGACATGACCCTCCAGCATGACAATGCCACCACGCACAGAACGAGCAGGATGGCTGATTTCCTGCAAGACAGGCATGTCAGTGTTCTGCCATGGCCAGCGAAGAGCCCAGATCTCAATCCCATTGAGCACGTCTGGGGCCTGTTGGATCGGAGGGTGAGGGCTAGGGCCATTCCCCCCAGAAATGTCCGGGAACTTGCAGGTGCCTTGGTGGCAGAGTGGTGTAACATCTCATAGCAAGACCTGGCAAATCTGGTGCAGTCCATGAAGAGGAGATGGACTGCAGTACTTAGTATCTGGTGTGGCCACCAGCTGCATTGACTATTACTTTTGATTTGGAATCCCCCCCTTTGTTCAGGGACACATTATTCCATTTCTGTTAGTCACATGTCTATGGAACTTGTTCAGTTTATGTCTCAGTTTTTGAATCTTATGTTCATACAAATATTTACACATGTTAAGTTTGCTGAAAATAAACGCAGTTGCCAGTGAGAGGACGTTTATTTTTTTGCTGAGTTTGTGTCATTCTATGATTAGACTAGTGCTGTTAGGGTGAACATATTACCGCCACGCCGTCAGTCACGAGCCAGAAACGCAGTCAAATTCCACGTAACCGTTTAGTCATGGTAACTATGCTTCTCCAAGCTCTGATGCTGCTGCTGATCACTAGTAGCCTACCAAACTAGCTACCTGCCTGGTACTCAGCACTCTATTGTCCTTCTAATCACTCTGATGCAAACGTAATCGATGAGCTCATGTTGCGCAACATTTCTATAGGCTATGCAATTGTGGGAGAAAAGTGTTTTGATGGGATCCTCTTTTTAATAGAGGCCATCAGCTTTCTATAGGCCAGGCTTTCCTAATATTAAACACATTGCTTTGCTTTAAAACAGAAGTATAGCCTACCTGGCTGGCATTAAAATTAACCACGGGAAAACTCCATTCGCTATTTAAGCATAATCGCATTATGGTCACTTTTGAGAATGGTGTTTTCGCGCTAATTGATTGCATTTTGGCACATTCATGCTTATAGCCTACTGCCGTGTACTTATTGCTATGCTTATAATTTGAAGAAATAGCCCAATAGCTTATCAACATTTTAAGCTAAATGTTCAGATCTGTTGCATCAGCCTCATTGCTTTTAAAAATTATTTTATTGTCTAATAAATTTGCTAAAAACCTGTTTTCACTTTGTCATTATGTGGTATTGTGTGTAGATTGAAGATCAAAATTAATTTAAGCCATTTTAGAATAATGCTGTAACGTAACAAAAGTGAAGGGGTCTGAATACTTTCAGAATGCACTGTATATTCAGACCAAGCACACAACCGCCACTGGCTGTAAAAGGCATTGCTTTTTTTAAGGGGGCATTACTGCCACACTAGGGGGATGCCACCGGGAAATTTTTAGGCATTATCAAGTGCTTGTCAAATTGTGAATGAGAGACTGATGAAGTGTGTGTGCTGCCTGTGCAAGAAACAAAGCAGAGCTCATGCCTTTCATGCAACTTTTTTCAAATCATCATTAGTCGCATCTTGCAGCCTTAGAAAGCATTAAAAATCATAACATATAGCCCAACGTTTGTATCACAAATAAAGTTCCCTGTTTCTTTGTTAACCCCTCAACACAGAATAGCCACATGTGCACACTCCCTTTAGAAATCGTTTGGAGAAAATATCCTTTCTATTTTATTCAGCTATGTTCAATTGAATTCTACCTACTATAAAATCTTGCCACGGAATTCTAAGCAAATCTTGTCTGCTAAATGAACTAGTGTAGCCCACAGCCATATGGCATCGCCAGATCAGGGCCTAACATAATGACAACTTAGAGTATGCTATTCTGTTCTTCTGAAACAGACTACATTTTCTTAATACCATGTCTCTTTAGACCTGTCTAAAATAAATAATGGATTTATTGTGATGGTGTAGGTTATATTACATAGACTTATTAGAACATGTAGAGGTTCCAAAGGTCTGCATCGGTGTGGAAGCCAGGAGATGCCAAATGTGTTTAATAACGGTCAATTACTGTGAGACAGGCAGTTATTTGCTTTAAAATCACAAAATGTCATGACCGCCACAGCCCTAGATTAGACCCATATAAAAATGATAAAAACGTGGTATGTCCTGTGTGGTAAGAAATGAATTCTACTTTCACCCCTGGTATCAAACCAAGTGAGAGTGAAATAACAAGGAAGTAAAGGAGATTGAGGAAAGGAAGAGAGTGAAGGTAGTAATTAGTTCATGTTTGTGTCTGTAAGAGTTTGGTCAGGTGGCCTCACTAACCTCTGAGTGTATTTGTGTATCTTAGGTGGTCTAGGTGCTGAGGTGGGAGAGCGGGGCAAGTCTCTCTCTCTGGGACAGAGACAGCTGCTGTGTCTGGCCAGGGCTCTGCTGACTGAAGCTAATGTAAGAACCAGCCCACACCATCTATCCATACCAATTACTAACATGGCTTTGAATTCAACCATCCGTATCAATTACTAGCATGGCTTTATTTCTCAACCATTGTTTCCTCTCTATAGATTCTGTGCATTGACGAAGCTACAGCCAGCGTTGACCAAAAGACTGACAAACTGCTACAGCAGACAATCAGAGAGAAGTTTCAAGACAAGACCGTCCTCACCATTGCCCATAGGTAAATTATTCAGTGAACACAACTTTACACAATGATCTTAAGTGCTTTAGTAGACATTTATACTGAATTATACATTTTTAACGTAATTTGATGTCCTAGTTTAATAAAGTGACACCTTGATTTTCTCTTTCTCTGTCACCAGAATCAACACCATCATGGACTCAGACAGGGTGCTGGTGATGCATTCTGGGAAGGTGGTGGAGTTTGATACCCCTGCTGATCTGTGCCAAAGAGACGACTCCATTTTCTGCAAGCTGGTTGGTGGGAGGGGAGAGTGAGAAGAGAAGCTATCAGAGGACTAATGACAATGGGAAATGTCAATGGGGATCTCTCTCTGTTTCCCCACAGGAGGCCAGTGGTGGTCAGACTCTGGACCAACCAACCACCCGTCCAATGGAGGTGGTAGAAGTTGGCACTATAATAATTACTGGTCCAGGGTCAGATTATATTTTTTTTATCCCCATGATCATTAAGGTTAGGATTTGGTGTAGGGTCATTTGATCCTAGATCTGTAGTTAAGGGCGGCGACTTCTGCCTTGAGGCCCACCGACTGACATTTGACCTCAGAGAGTAAGGTCTGAATAGTCCAACCCGAGCGAGATTATTCTTTTACTACATTTTAGGAAGTCAGGTTCATTTTCTAACCTGGGCGTCATGTGGAATTTCTCTGCCTTTTATTCATGAAACACGTTAATGTGGTACGAAAGAACTGTCGATGTGTCAATGGCACAGAGGTAATGAAGAAACAATGAAAAAGTACTTGAATTGCTTTTGTATGAAGGGAGTATACTATAGCACTATAATGATTTGGACTGGAAAGTTGTCTTCCTAGACAAGTCAGTCATTCACTTTGCAGCATCGTCAATCATTTATGAATGTCTGAGATTCCTTTTGCACCTGGTCTGTTGGCAGTATGATCTGTATAGCTAGAGTGCACAATAATGGACATTCTTCACATAGATAAAACACATGTTTACACAATGTTTTCTGTACGGACATGCTACAGACGAATATAATTTGTGATAAATAAAGACAATTTAAAGTTGCTATTTCTCTTTGTTTACCATTCACACAGAGCACATTTGTTTGGAAGCTCCTCACAGTATTGTTACGTCTGAGGATTTCAAGCCATTCTGTAGCAGAACTACTGTATATCAGTCATTTGAGAATGTTTCTGTTTTGTAATATACTGTAAGAGAGAACATCTCAGGGAGAATCGCCTTTACATGCAGCGTTTTCAGTAGTGGTCAGTACTCTCATGTACAGTAATATGAAGGTGTAACATTTTCAAAATAAAATGGCTGCACTGGTTTTACACATGTCTGGTCACTTTTTAGATTGAGTTTGCTTGAACATCATTATGACAATCGTCATAATCGTCATATTTCTATGATTTACACATCTCATGTTATTGTTTTGTTGAGTTTGGGTTGATCAAAATGTCAGTACGATTACATAATTGTCATTTAATGGTAATTGGAAGGAGTAGCCCCACCTTAAAGGTATGGTTACACAGTAAGAATGTTATGATGTCTCATAAATCAGTTCTATTCAAGTCGTAATCCCTAGATCATGCCACACCTTCATTGTTGTGCCTTATAATTACCATGAGTCATGAATGAACGACCTAGCAGCCCCTCCCTTGAAACAAGACAACTCTTTGGCACACCTGCATTTTTGTTATATCAACAGACAATTATTATTTTCCACCTGTCTTGGTATGTCAGAGAAAAACAGAGCACTCTCCATCTCACAGTTCCAATCTTGGGAGGCCAGGTTTCAGTGATCGCCCTGCCTACCTGGACTGGAGAATGTGTGTGACGGTTTGTGGCTGGGAAGGGATGCTGAAGATGGAACCAGTTTGTCTGTTTTGGGGAGGGTTTGTTTTCACTGAGTGAGGCACCTGGAAGGCATGCCGAAGGTGGAACCAGTTTGTTTGCTTTGGGGAGGGTATGCTTTCGCTGAGTGAGGCAAGGGGTAGGCAGTCCTACAGGAGTACTGAACAGCATGGACTGCTAACACTGTCACAACTTTCTCACATCGGTAGTAAAACTCCTCGGTGGCGGAGTAACAAGAAACTGCATGGTCTAAACAACCCAATGGAGACTAAGGTAATACTTAGATTTGTTGTCTATTTACATTTTGAAACCTTTGCTGAAGTACTCCATCCAGACTATATGGTGCCAGATACTATTGTAGTGTTTACAAAGTCCACAATGATGTCATTGTAAGGGTCAGTACAACTGAATGCATTCAACTGGAATGTGTCTTCCACTTGTTACCTAACGCCTCTGAATCAGAGAGGTGCAGGGGGCTGACTTGGGGAAAATCTCAGTCGGCCTTTAATCTCTTACAGCTCTGCACCATGTGAATGAATGTCAAACAATAGGAATTATTTGAACAGAGTAAATGTTAATAACGTGCCATGTTTCATGAAATGTGACTGCAGCATTTAGCTTAGTGTCAGTGCACTCGTCTTTATGAGTGAATATACAGGTAACTGACAAAATAAAGGAAACACCAACATAAAGTGTCTTAATAGGGCCACCATGAGCCACATCAGCTTCAATGCACCTTGGCATCGATTCTACAAGTGTCTGGAACTCTGTTGGAAGGATGCGACACCAGTTTTCCACTGGAAATTCCATAATTTGGGGTTTTGTTGATGTTGGTGTAAAATGCTGTCTCAGGCGCCACTCCATGGCATTTGGTTTTCATTGTTTTCATGCTCATCGAACCATTCAGTGACCACTCATGCCCTGTGGATGGGGGCATTGTCATCTTGTGGATGGGGGCATTGTCATCTTATGGGTGCGTAGCCAAAATGGGGGCATAGCCATGGTAGCCAAAATAATGGGCAAACTAATGGCCTACAAAGCATACTTTGTATCAATATACCCTTATTTATTTAAGTGTTTCAATTATTTTGGCAGTTACCTGTAGTTATTGTTGGGCGTGTGGCATAATTACATTCAATCTCTGCTCCTGAATTAAGTTATTTAATTCAAAACATTATGGCGGACTTAAAAGCAATAGGGGAATACTGAAACACATAGTTTAATAAGTCTGAGTGATTAATATTTGTACATATTCATGTTTTGGATGTACAGTATTTGATGATGAAGTTAATGATGATGATTATGATAATTGTGGAACAAACGATTGTTCTTAGAGCAGCAGTCTCGCTAAGCATGTGACACAAATCACTTACAGGACTTGAAAGAACATACTGGAAGCGATAGTTTACAAATCGCTTTATTTGAGCCCCTGCCACGGCAAGCTTTTCATAATAGAAACTGATGGGTGTGGTCATTTCTGCGTTTACACCCGACTGTAGTACACTATATATATATATATATATATATATATATCTGGACAAACTTGTTCCTGTTGTTCCCTCCATGTCCCAAGGCCATACCTCGAATACCTCGAATACCTCAAATGGGCAGCTACCTGGGTGTCAACCATCTGCCAATTTACATATGTAAACAAGTTATCCCCCATAGCCCCCCTTTAGTTATGGTTTCAGCTGATTTAGTGTTTTATGTTCAAATGGGTAAAATGAGCTGTGGCATTATTGTCTAATTATGTTCTTTCTTTACATTTGATACTCTTGAAGGCTATGAAAGTATGCTGCAGTATTTAGGCCTACATGATTTGATTATTATAGCATGAAACCAAGTTGAGCATTTCTTTTCAACTGATTCTGTCCTCCTCAACAGGTTTAGACAGAAGAGCTTTTCATAAAGGATCATGGTATGTGAGATCATTCATCCATTAGCCATGATGATGGTAATAACAAGCATATTCCAGCACAATAAGCTAAGCAACAGGAAATGTACTTTTTGAAAATTGAAAATTGTATTATAGATTTGTAAGTTATTGTAAATAACATGTATTTTTAAGTTTATTGTTCATTGTTGGCATTTGATGTTCGGGTTATTGAAACATGACCAATGCTGAGGCCACACGCCTGTCTGCACATTTCTTATAACTATGTTTGTATGTCTGCTTTTAGCCTGGTGTCCGCAGCGGGAGGAGGCTCTCTGATGGGCTGATGCTGGAGCAATCAGAGGAAGGACAATTGGTCGTTTCCAGTGTTGTCGATGGCTCCTTGGCCAATCAGGGTCTGAAAGAAGGTATGACTTTTGAGTCTCTTAATTAATACATAAACATGTTGTTGAGTCTCAAAGCTCCCAAAAAAACAAAAAAACTAGAGCTTTCACTATTGGAATTTTTCTCAGACATTTGTGCATAAGTAAAATACATAGCTGTTTTTAAGGACACATTTGGAATCATTGACATATTCGGTCACCATGCTTTAACTGTGTTTCACTTTGAGAAATGTTATTTTTTTTCAGGAGATGAAATTGTGGGTGCCACAATCAACTTTGACCAACTTTCGAAAGACGATGTGTTGAAAATACTGAGGTTGATGGATGATAATGGATTTGATGAGAAGGTTCAAGTTCTGACGAAAAATAATTTGCGCAAGAGTATGGGGACCTTGGACAGCATCAAAGCACCAGAGGAGGTTTGTGGAATACATTTAAAGTTAAACAGAATTAGCTGAATAACAAATTAAGTCCATTTTCAAAAGGTTGTTAGATCAATTATATATATTGTTATTGGATTGCTTCTCTTTGCAGATGTTGAAGGATTCCTATAACAGACTCAATGCCAAAATAAAGAAGTTCATGAAGGAGGACAGCTCTGGACAACCTACAGCTTCTGGGGAAAGATGCTCTCCTAACGCGCAGGTACCGAGACCTCTCTGGGCCAAGCCTGATGTCAGAGGAACAGACTCTACAGTGACTCTCAATACTCCTGGTGGAGAACTTTCGTTGCCTAATGCCAACATGAGTACAAGGGATCTCTTTCTAGCTCAATTGAATGGGTCTATAGAGGCTGATCCTGATGTCAATATCTCCAATTTACCTTCAGTAGACCTTAAAGGTTCCAAAATAGATCTAGAATTGCCAAATTCAGACATTGGCATCCCATCTGGGAAGATCAAAACACCAAGTCTTGGTAGGGCTGACTTTGCTATATCTGGACCAAGATTTAAGAATCCAGACCTGGACCTCTCAGTGGATGAGATGTGTGTATCAGATATCAGTTTGCCTGACCTCAATAGTCCAGATATTGACATACCCCCAGGTAAATTCAAACTAACGAAACCACATGCAGAACTCAAAGCTTCTGATTTCGATGTGAATGCCCCCTCTGGTAAACTGAAGATGCCCAAATTTGATGCTGATGTAAAAACACCAAAGCTAATTCTCAAAGCTCCCAAGATAAAAGGTGGACTTGATGCACCTGACTTGGACTTACCCAAAGTCGACCTGAAATCACCTAAATTAGATGTAAACACTCCAGATATTGACATTGATTCACCCACAGGGAAATTGAAAATGCCCAAATTGAAAATGCCAACATTTGGAATGAAGGGGCCTCATATTGACAAACATGGAGATATAGAGGGACCAGACCTGAACTTGTCATCTCCCCAACTCAAGGGTCCCAAAGCAGACCTCAACATTCCAGATCCTGATATTGGCCGCCCATCAGGAAAATTCAAATTGCCAACTTTCAAGATGCCAGATTTAGGTTCCTCTGGACCAAAGGTTAAGGGGCCTGGCTTTGATCTTTCAGCCGACAAGTTTAATGCTGGGATTGATGCCCCTGACATGGATTTACCAGACATGGACCTCAAAGCCCCTAAATTAGATGTAAACACTCCAGATATTGACATTGATTCACCCACAGGGAAATTGAAAATGCCCAAATTGAAAATGTCAACATTTGGAATGAAGGGGCCACATATTGACAAAGATGGAGACATAGAAGGATCAGAACTGAACTTGTCATCTCCCCAACTCAAGGGTTCCAAAGTAGACCTCAACATTCCAGATGCTGATATTGGCCATCCATCGGGGAAATTCAAAATGCCAACTTTCAAGATGCCACATTTAGGTTCCTCTGGACCAAAGGTTAAGGGGCCTGGCTTTGATCTTTCAGCCGACAGGTTTAAAGCTGGGATTGATGCCTCTGACATGGATTTACCAGACATGGACCTCAAAGCCCCTAAATTAGATGTAAACACTCCAGATATTGACATTGATTCACCCACAGGGAAATTGAAAATGCCCAAATTGAAAATGTCAACATTTGGAATGAAGGGGCCACATATTGACAAACATGGAGATATAGAGGGACCAGACCTGAACTTGTCATCTCCCAAACTCAAGGGTCCCAAAGCAGAACTCAACATTCCAGATGCTGATATTGGCCGCCCATCAGGAAAATTCAAAATGCCAACTTTCAAGATGCCACATTTAGGTTCCTCTGGACCAAAGGTTAAGGGGTCTGGCTTGGATCTTTCAGCCCCCAAGTTTAAAGCTGGGATTGATGCCCCTGACATGGATTTACCAGACATGGACCTCAAAGCCCCTAAATTAGATGTAAACACTCCAGATATTGACATTGATTCACCCACAGGGAAATTGAAAATGCCCAAATTGAAAATGTCAACATTTGGAATGAAGGGGCCACATATTGACAAACATGGAGATATAGAGGGACCAGACCTGAACATGTCATCTCCCAAACTCAAGGGTCCCAAAGCAGACCTCAACATTCCAGATGCTGATATTGGCCGTCCATCAGGAAAATTCAAAATGCCAACATTCAAGATGCCAGATTTAGGTTCCTCTGGACCAAAGGTTAAGGGGTCTGGCTTGGATCTTTCAGCCCCCAAGTTTAAAGCTGGGATTGATGCCCCTGACATGGATTTACCAGACATGGACCTCAAAGCCCCTAAATTAGATGTAAACACTCCAGATATTGACATTGATTCACCCACAGGGAAATTGAAAATGCCCAAATTGAAAATGTCAACATTTGGAATGAAGGGGCCACATATTGACAAACATGGAGATATAGAGGGACCAGACCTGAACATGTCATCTCCCAAACTCAAGGGTCCCAAAGCAGACCTCAACATTCCAGATGCTGATATTGGCCGTCCATCAGGAAAATTCAAAATGCCAACTTTCAAGATGCCAGATTTAGGTTCCTCTGGACCAAAAGTTAAGGGGCCTGACTTGGATCTTTCAGCCCCCAAGTTGAAAGGGGGAATCAGTCCCCTAGATCCGAATCTGCCAGATCTCAAAGGCCCCAAACTAGGCCTAAATGCACCAGATGTAAACTGTAATATGCCCTCAGGTAAAATCAAAGTTCCTACATTGAAGAAACCAAAGGTTGATCTGAATGCTCCTGATCTGGACATTGATGGCCCCTCTGGTAAACTGAAAATGCCCAAATTTGGGCTGTCTGGTAAAATGCCAAAATCCACAAAACTGAATCTCAAAGCCCCAAAGATAAAGGGGGGAATTGATTCCCCAGACTTGAATTTACCAGATGCTGACCTCAAAGCCCCTAAACTAGATAGAAATTCCCCCGATTTTGACATCAATGCCTCCTCTGGGAAATTCAAAATGCCCAAATTCAAAATGTCTAAATTCAGAGGCCTAAAAAGACCAGATGTTGACATTGATGGAGACTTAGAGGGTGCAGATATAGATATCAATGCCCCCACAGCTAACCTCAAAGGTCCCAAAACAGGTCTAAAAATGCCAGATTTGAAGATGCCTGATTTCAGGCTATCTGGGCACAATGTAGATAAACCTAACTATGACTTACCTGATATTGATCTCTCAGCCCCAAAGCTAAAGGGGGGCATCAATCCCCCAGATTTGCAACTACCTAAAGGTAAAATCAAAGGCCTAAAACTAGACCTCAATGATCCAGATTTGGATGTTGACGCTCCCTCAGGAAAACTAAAAATGCCCAAATTTGGACACTCAGGCACTATGCCAAAAGGACCAAATCTGGACATAAATGCAGGTGCGAAATCACCAAAGTTCAGTCTAAATATGCCAAAGATAAAAGCTGGGATTGATGCGCCTGACATGGATTTACCAGACATGGACCTCAAAGCCTCTAAATCAGATTTAAACACTCCAGATATTGACATTGATTCACCCACAGGGAAATTCAAAATGCCGAATTTGAAAATGTCTACATTTGGAATGAAGGGGCCACACATTGACAAAGTTGGAGATATAGAGGGACCAGACTTGAATTTGTCATCTCCCAAACTCAAGGGTCCCAAAGCAGACCTCAACATTCCAGATGCTGATATTGTCAGTCCATCAGGAAAGTTCAAAATGCCAACTTTCAAGATGCCAGATTTAGGTTCCTCTGGACCAAAGGTTAAGGGGACTGACTTGGATCTTTCAGCCCCCAAGTTGAAAGGGGGAATCAGTCCCCTAGATCCGAATCTGCCAGATCTCAAAGGCCCCAAACTAGGCCTAAATGCACCAGATGTAAACAGTAATATGCCCTCAGGTAAAATCAAAGTACCTACATTGAAGAAACCAAAGGTTGATCTGAATGCTCCTGATCTGGACATTGATGACCCCTCTGGTCACCTGAAAATGCCCAAATTTGGGCTGTCTGGTAAAATGCCAAAATCCACAAAACTGAATCTCAAAGCCCCAAAGATAAAGGGGGGAATTGATTCCCCAGACTTAAATTTACCAGATGCTGACCTCAAAGCCCCTAAACTAGATGGAAATGCCCCCGATTTTGACATCAATGCACCTTCTGGGAAATTGAAAATGCCCAAATTGAAAATGCCTAAATTCAGAGGCCTAAAGGGACCAGATGTTGACATAGATGGAGACCTAGAGGGCCCAGATATAGATATCAATTCCCCCACAGCTAACCTCAAAGGTCCCAAAACAGGTCTAAAAATGCCTGATTTGAAGATGCCTGATTTCAGGCTATCTGGCCCTTATGTAGATAAACCTGACCATGATTTACCTGATATTGACTTCTCAGCCCCAAAGCTAAAAGGGGGCATCAATCCCCCAGATTTGAGACTACCTAAGGGTCATCTCAAAGGGCCCAATTTAGATCTCAATGCTCAAGATTTTGATGTTGATGCTCCATCTGGTAAACTGAAAATGCCCAAATTTGGGCTTTCAAGTACAATGCCAAAAGGACCAAATGTGGACATAAATGCAGGTGCGAAATCACCAAAGTTCAGTCTACAAATGCCAAAGAATAAAGGTGGGATTGATGCCCCTGGTGTGGATCTACCAGACATTGACCTCAAAGCCCCTAAATTAGATGTAAACACTCCAGATATAGACATTCATTCACCCACAGGGAAATTCAAAATGCCCAATCTGAAAATGCCTCAATTTGGAATGAAAGGGCCAGATATTGATCTAGATGGAGATATAGAGGGACCAGACTTGAATTTGTCATCTCCCAAACTCAAGGGTCCCAAAGCAGACCTCAACATTCCAGATGCTGATATTGACAGTCCATCAGGAAAATTCAAAATGCCAACTTTCAAGATGCCAGATTTAGGTTTATCTGGACCAAAAGTTAAGGGGCCTGACTTGAATCTTTCAGGCCCCAAGTTTAAAGGGGGAATTAGTCACCCAGATTTGGATCTGCCAGATGTTGACCTCAAAGGCCCCAAACTAGACCTCAATGCACCAGATGTAAACTTTAATATGCCCTCAGGTAAAGTCAAAGTACCTACATTGAAGAAACCAAAGGTTGATCTGAATGCTCCTGATCTGGACATTGATGGCCCCTCTGGTCACCTGAAAATGCCCAAATTCTTGCTGCCTGGTACAATGTCAAAATCCCCAGTCTTGAGGCTCAAAGCTTCAAACATTAAGGGGGGAATTGATGTTCCAGACATGAATTTACCAGATGCTGACCTCAAAGCCCCTGAACTAGATGTGAATGCCCCAGATCTTGACATCAATGAACCCTCTGGGAAATTCAAAATGCCCAAATATAAAATGCTTAAATTCAGAGACCTAAAGAGACCAGATGTTGACATTGTTGGAAACTTAGACGGCCCAGATATAGATATAAATTCCCCCACAGCTAACCTCAAAGGTCCCAAAACAGGTCTAAAAATTCCAGATTTGAAGATGCCTGATTTTGGGCTATCTGGGCCAAATGTAGATGAATCTGACTATGACTTACCTGATATTGACCTCTCAGCCCCAAAGCTAAAAGGAGGAATCAGTCCTCCGGATTTGAGAATATCTAAGGGTCATCTCAAAAGCCCAAACTAGACCTCAATGCTCCAGATATGCCCTCAGGTAGATTCAGAGTTCCAACCATAGAGAGGCCAAATGGTAGCATCAAAGCCACTGATTTTGACATCAACACTCCTACATTCAAAATGCCTACATTTGGGTTGTCTACACCAAAATGACCAGATCATGACATCAGTGCTGACCATGGTTAAATTGTCAAAGAAGGAAGGATGGGATTGGTTCACCAGATCTGGACCTACCTACAATTGACTTAAAAGCCCCTAACATAGATTTAAACACTCCAGATATGAACATTGGCTCACCGTCTTGGAAATTCAAAATTCCTCACCTCAAATGCCTAAATGCGGGCCTTTCTGGTCTGAAAGGTCCAGATGCTGGAATAGATGGAGACATTGAGGGACCGGACCTGAGCTTGTCAACCCTGAAAGTAAACACAGGGATCGGTAGTCCAGATTTAGACATAAATGTTCCCTCTGGTAACCTCAAAGGCCCCCAAGCTGATCTCAATTTGCCAGACAGTAACGTTGCTATACAATCTCGAAAATTCAAACTGCCGTTGTTAAAATTGCCTCAGTTTGGAAGTCCCAATTGAAGAGCAGTATCAGCTATGGACTTTATGAAAACAAATGACATTTCTCCTCCAAAAGCTAAAGTGGATCTAAAAGCACCAGACTTGAAAGTTAGTCACGCAGATGTCAGCCTGAGCTTACCCAAAGCTGATATCAGAGGCCCAGAATACAAAGTGTCATCCCATAGTAAACGCAGATCTGATATCCCAGGTAGAGCGCATATAAAAGATGTTGAATGCCAGGTGGAGTATATATAAAAGTGCCTGTTGGGAAGTCTAGGAAGGTGAAAGGTACGGCTAGTTATCCCATTGCAGATATTGATTTGCCAAAAGTTGATTACCAAGTGTTTGGTGTGGATCTCAGAGGTTCAGACCTTAACCTTGATGACCTCACAGTGAAATTCTAAATTCCCAAATCCAAGACTTCTACATTGGGTAGTTATACAAGAATACCAGATATAGACTCAAGTCTTCCCAGTATTAACACCTCAATCCCTATATTCCCAACCCAAAGTGGGGATTAGTGGTTTCACAGACAGATTTTAATTTGAGAAGAACTGACCTCAAGGGCAATAAACAATCAGAAAGCCCCAACTGGTGAAACCGGCAGATAAAAAGAAAGGACCAAAATAGTCTAAAATTGTAGTCCATATGACAAGTTTGACTCATGGTTCAAACCCACAAATTTCTGAAGATCAATAATATTTAATCGCTGTACAGTATTTCCCAAACATGTCAAAGGGGATGTACCAGACGGAACTGGGAGCCTGAGAAATCGGCACAAGGAAGAGTCAAACCTTAGATCTCAAACACTCAGATGTCTCGATTTCAGTGCATCAAATGTGGACCTTGAAGTTCCAGAAGATGAGAACTTAAAAGGGTCAAAGCTTACAAAGCTTATATAGCATTCAGACAACTGACTAAATGTAATTTTAGGCTTGTTTGAATCACAATCTTCTGTTGAAACATAATGCAGAAAACTTCTGTTACTAGCACTTATTTGTACTTTTTATGTAAATTGATTGGTGTTTGTTATGAACATGTTGAAAATGTATGTGTAAAGGGTTCTCATTTTGTCTTTGGTTTTACAAAATGGATGAAAAGCTATTTGAAAATGTGTTTTTACTGTACACTTGCTGTTTTACAATAATTTGTTTTATCTTTATATTGATGTATTAACAGTAGGCCTTATTTTCCATATTTTTGCATTTGAAATAACCTCTGGAAAATTCATTCTGTCAAGTATGATAAAACATTTAACTCAACTGCTATTTTTGTAGAAGTATTTATTTATTCGTTTTATTAAAAAAACTATAGTATTGCTTCACCTATTAGAGATTTTCACCTCCGCACCGCTCGGTGGTAGTCTTATCACGCTTGACTTTACACAATATAAACGTCATCAGTACAATATCTTTTGCACCACCTCACAACCTTTCTGGTATTTCATTCCAAATAATGTGTTTAATAAATTGGGAGGTCTTCAATTTTTACTGAATTGTAATTATATTACTGAAATATTACCCGCTAAATTGGCTAGGTTTCCCCAACAAGCTTTAATCAAATCAAACTTTATTTGTCATATGCGCCGAATACAACAAGTGTAGACGTTACCGTGAAATGCTTACTTTACAAGCCCTTAACCAACAGTGCAGTTCAAGAAGAGTTAAGAAAATATTTACCAAATAAACTAAAGTAAAAAGTAACACATTAATGTAACAATAACGAGGCTAATCGTAAATTGGTACTTCCTGCTTTAGTTTTTGCTTGAAAGCAGGAATCATGAGGATATAATTATGGTCAGATTTGCCAAATGGAGGGTGCGGAAGAGCTTTGCATGCATCTCTGTGTGTGGAGTAAATGTGGTCTAGAATTTTTTTTACTCTCGTTGCACATGTGACATGCTGGTAAAAATTTGGTAAAACTGATTTGTTTGCCTGCATTAAAGTCCCCAGCCACTAGGAGAACCGCTTCTGGGTGAGCATTTTCTTGTTTGCTTATGGCCTTATAGAGTTGGTTGAGTGCAGTCTTACTGACAGATTCGGTCTGTGGTGGGAAATAGACGAATAATATAGATGAGAACTCTCTTGGTAGAAAGTGTGGTCTACAGCTTATCATAAGGTACTCTACCTCAGGCGTGCAATACCTTGAGACTTCTTTAATATTAGACATCGCGCACCAGCTGTTATTGACAAAAAGACACACACTCCCACCCCTCGTCTTACCAGACGTAGCTTCTCTGTTCTGCCGGAGCATGGAAAATTCCACCAGCTCTATATTATCCATGTCGTCGCTCAGCCACGACTCGTGAAACATAAGATATTACAGTTCTTCATGTCCCGTTGGTAGGATAATCGTAATTGTAGGTCATCAATTTTATTTTCCAATGATTGCATATTAGCAAGTAGAATGGATGGCACTGGGAGTTTACTCGCTTGCCTACGGATTCTCAGAAGGTAGCCCGATCTGCGTCCTCTTTTCCTCCGTCTTTTCTTCAAGCAAATTATGGGGATTTGGGCCTGTTCCCGGGAGAGCAGTATATCCTTCTCATCGGACTTGTTAAAGGAAAAAGGTTCTTCCCATTCGTGGTGAGTAATCGCTGTTCTGATGTCCAGAAGTTATTTTCGGTCAAAAGAGATGGTAGCAGCAACGTTACGTACAAAATAACTTTATTTATTTATTTATTTTGCTCCTTTGCACCCCATTATTTCTATCTCTACTTTGCACATTCTTCCACTGCAAATCAACCATTCCAGTGTTTTACTTGTTATATTGTATTTACTTCGCCACCATGGTCTTTTTTTGCCTTTACCTCCCTTATCTCACCTCACTTGCTCACATTGTATATAGACTTATTTTTCTACTGTATTATTGACTGTATGTTTTAGTCCATGTGTAACTCTGTGCCTCCTGGGCCATATACAGCGTTTCTCACTGAGTTCCCTGAATTCCTATCGGACCTTGTAGTCATAGCAGATAATATTCTAATCTTTGGTGACTTTAATATTCACATGGAAAAGTCCACAGACCCACTCCAAAAGGCTTTCGGAGCCATCATCGACTCAGTGGGTTTTGTCCAACATGTCTCTGGACCCACTCACTGTCACAGTCATACGCTGGACCTAGTTTTGTCCCATGGAATAAATGTGGTGGATCTTAATGTTTTTCCTCATAATCCTGGACTATCGGACCACTATTTTATTACGTTTGCAATTGCAACAAATAATCTGCTTAGACCCCAACCAAGGAACATCAAAAGTCGTGCTATAAATTCACAGACAACACAAAGATTCCTTGATGCCCTTCCAGACTCCCTCTGCCTACCCAAGGACGCCAGAGGACAAAAATCAGTTAACCACCTAACTGAGGATCTCAATTTAACCTTGCGCAATACCCTAGATGCAGTTGCACCCCTAAAAACTAAAAAAATGTCTCATAAGAAACTAGCTCCCTGGTACACAGAAAATACCCGAGCTCTGAAGCAAGCTTCCAGAAAATTGGAACGGAAATGGCGCCACACCAAACTGGAAGTCTTCCGACTAGCTTGGAAGGACGGTACCGTGCAGTACCGTAGAGCCCTTACTGCTGCTCGATCATCCTATTTTTCTAACTTAATTGAGGAAAATAAGAACAATCCGAAATTCTTTTTTAATACTGTCGCAAAGCTAACTAAAAAGCAGCATTCCCCAAGAGAGGATGACTTTCACTTTAGCAGTGATAAATTCATGAACTTCTTTGAGGAAAAGATTATGATTATTAGAAAGCAAATTACGGACTCCTCTTTAAACCTGCGTATTCCTCCAAACCTCAGTTGTCCTGAGTCTGCACAACTCTGCCAGGACCTAGGATCAAGAGAGACGCTCAAGTGTTTTAGTACTATATCTCTTGACACAATGATGAAAATAATCATGGCCTCTAAACCTTCAAGCTGCATACTGGACCCTATTCCAACTAAACTACTGAAAGAGCTGCTTCCTGTGCTTGGCCCTCCTATGTTGAACATAATAAACGGCTCTCTATCCACTGGATGTGTACCAAACTCACTAAAAGTGGCAGTAATAAAGCCTCTCTTGAAAAAGCCAAACCTTGACCCAGAAAATATAAAAAACTATCGGCCTATATCGAATCTTCCATTCCTCTCAAAAATTTTAGAGAAGGCTGTTGCGCAGCAACTCACTGCCTTCCTGAAGACAAACAATGTATACGAAATGCTTCAGTCTGGTTTTAGACCCCATCATAGCACTGAGACGGCACTTGTGAAGGTGGTAAATGACATTTTAATGGCATCGGACCGAGGCTCTGCATCTGTCCTCGTGCTCCTAGACCTTAGTGCTGCTTTTGATACCATCGATCACCACATTCTTTTGGAGAGATTGGAAACCCAAATTGGTCTACACGGACATGTTCTGGCCTGGTTTAGATCTTATCTGTCGGAAAGATATCAGTTTGTCTCTGTGAATGGTTTGTCCTCTGACAAATCAACTGTAAATTTCGGTGTTCCTCAAGGTTCCGTTTTAGGACCACTATTGTTTTCACTATATATTTTACCTCTTGGGGATGTTATTCGAAAACATAATGTAAACTTTCACTGCTATGCGGATGACACACAGCTGTACATTTCAATGAAACATGGTGAAGCCCCAAAATTGCCCTCGCTAGAAGCATGTTTTTCAGACATAAGGAAGTGGATGGCTGCAAACTTTCTACTATTAAACTCGGACAAAACAGAGATGCTTGTTCTAGGTCCCAAGAAACAAAGAGATCTTCTGTTGAATCTGACAATTAATCTTAATGGTTGTACAGTCGTCTCAAATAAAACTGTGAAGGACCTCGGCGTTACTCTGGACCCTGATCTCTCTTTTGAAGAACATATCAAGACCATTTCAAGGACAGCTTTTTTCCATCTACGTAACATTGCAAAAATCAGAAACTTTCTGTCCAAAAATGATGCAGAAAAATTAATCCATGCTTTTGTCACTTCTAGGTTAGACTACTGCAATGCTCTATTTTCCGGCTATAAAGCACTAAATAAACTTCAGTTAGTGCTA
Source organism: Oncorhynchus kisutch (assembly GCF_002021735.2). NCBI lineage: Eukaryota > Metazoa > Chordata > Actinopteri > Salmoniformes > Salmonidae > Oncorhynchus > Oncorhynchus kisutch. The sequence continues at coordinate 43,712,729 of NC_034193.2, forward strand.
AATACGGCTGCTAGAATCCTGACTAGAACCAAAAAATTTGATCATATTACTCCAGTGCTAGCCTCTCTACACTGGCTTCCTGTCAAAGCAAGGGCTGATTTCAAGGTTTTACTGCTAACCTACAAAGCATTACATGGGCTTGCTCCTACCTATCTCTCTGATTTGGTCCTGCCGTACATACCTACACGTACGCTACGGTCACAAGACGCAGGCCTCCTAATTGTCCCTAGAATTTCTAAGCAAACAGCTGGAGGCAGGGCTTTCTCCTATAGAGCTCCATTTTTATGGAACGGTCTGCCTACCCATGTCAGAGACGCAAACTCGGTCTCAACCTTTAAGTCTTTACTGAAGACTCATCTCTTCAGTGGGTCATATGATTGAGTGTAGTCTGGCTCAGGAGTGGGAAGGTGAACGGAAAGGCTCTGGAGCAACGAACCGCCCTTGCTGTCTCTGCCTGGCCGGTTCCCCTCTTTCCACTGGGATTCTCTGCCTCTAACCCTATTACAGGGGCTGAGTCACTGGCTTGCTGGGGCTCTCTCATGCCGTCCCTGGAGGGGGTGCGTCACCTGAGTGGGTTGATTCACTGTTGTGGTAATCCTGTCTGGGTTGGCGCCCCCCCCCCTTGGGTTGTGCCGTGGCGGAGATCTTTGTGGGCTATACTCAGCCTTGTCTCAGAATGGTAAGTTGGTGGTTGAAGATATCCCTCTAGTGGTGTGGGGGCTGTGCTTTGGCAAAGTGGGTGGGGTTATATCCTTCCTGTTTGGCCCTGTCCGGGGGTGTCCTCGGATGGGGCCACAGTGTCTCCTGACCCCTCCTGTCTCAGCCTCCAGTATTTATGCTGCAGTAGTTTATGTGTCGGGGGGCTGGGGTCAGTTTGTTATATCTGGAGTACTTCTCCTGTCCTATTCGGTGTCCTGTGTGAATCTAAGTGTGCGTTCTCTAATTCTCTCCTTCTCTCTTTCTTTCTCTCTCTCGGAGGACCTGAGCCCTAGGACCATGCCCCAGGACTACCTGACATGATGACTCCTTGCTGTCCCCAGTCCACCTGGCCATGCTGCTGTTCCAGTTTCAACTGACCTGAGCCCTAGGACCATGCCCCAGGACTACCTGACATGATGACTCCTTGCTGTCCCCAGTCCACCTGGCCATGCTGCTGCTCCAGTTTCAACTTCCACCTGACTGTGCTGCTGCTCCAGTTTCAACTGTTCTGCCTTATTATTATTCGACCATGCTGGTCATTTATGAACATTTGAACATCTTGGCCATGTTCTGTTATAATCTCCACCCGGCACAGCCAGAAGAGGACTGGCCACCCCACATAGCCTGGTTCCTCTCTAGGTTTCTTCCTAGGTATTGGCCTTTCTAGGGAGTTTTTCCTAGCCACCGTGCTTCTACACCTGCATTGCTTGCTGTTTGGGGTTTTAGGCTGGGTTTCTGTACAGCACTTTGAGATATCAGCTGATGTACGAAGGGCTATATAAATAAATTTGATTTGATTTGATTTGATTTGTGTTGTTGTATGTGTCGAACTGCTTGGCTTTATCTTGGCCAGGTCGCAATTGTAATTGAGAACTTGTTCTCAACTTGCTTACCTGGTTAAATAAAGGTGAAATAAAAAAATAAAAAAGTTACAAATAACGCAAAAAAACTAACAAAATAGCACAATTGGTTCCGCGCCATCTTAATGTTGTCACTTCTGCTCTGCTTCTGCTTTGTGATCAAAGCCATTCCCAGAGAGAGTTTATTTCTGTGATCAAAGCCATTCCCAGAGAGAGTTTATTTTTCTGATCAAAGCCATTCCCAGAGAGAGCTTATTTCTGTGATCAAAGCCATTCCCAGAGAGAGTTTATTTCTGTGATCAAAGCCATTCCCAGAGAGAGTTTATTTCTGTGATCAAAGCCATTCCCAGAGAGAGTTTATTTCTGTGATCAAAGCCATTCACATAGAGAGTTTATTTCTGTGATCAAAGCCGTTCCCAGAGAGAGTTTATTTCTGTGATCAAAGCCATTCCCATAGAGAGTTTATTTCTGTGATCAAAGCCATTCCCATAGAGAGCTTATTTCTGTGATCAAAGCCATTCCCAGAGAGAGTTTATTTCTGTGATCAAAGCCATTCCCAGAGAGAGTTTATTTCTGTGATCAAAGCCATTCCCAGAGAGTTTATTTCTGTGATCAAAGCCATTCCCAGAGAGAGTTTATTTCTGTGATCAAAGCTATTCCCAGAGAGAGTTTATTTCTGTGATCAAAGCCATTCCCAGAGAGAGTTTATTTCTGTGATCAAAGCCATTCCCGGTGGTCTAACTACACTAATGAAAACTCATCTTAGCTTTGGTGATGATCACAGAGCTTATCCAGAACTTAGTTTGGAAGGTGTGGGCTTACTTGAAAAATCTTGTTGTAACAAAGACATAAGTCAAATTTTCCATTCACGGAATCAACTTACGCCTAGAGGAATATTTTTGGTGGGAACATGCTTATTCCTGACATTGCCTGGAAAAAAGCTTGGTTGATGCCTTACCAATATTGTATACCAAACAAATGTAAGGAAGTGCACTTTAACATTCTACATAATATATATCCATGTAATTCTATGTTGTCCAAATGTGTGGCTGTTGATGATATCTGCGTTTTCTGTGAAAAAGGTGAAAATCTGATTTACTTGTTCTATGAATGTATATCTGTGATAGATTTTGGGGGAAACCTTGCAGAATACTTATTTACCTTTTTGAACATTACCTATGTTTTTGTCATGAAGGATATAATATGTTATTATTGCAATGATAACAAGACCATTGAAATGATTGCGAATGCCAAATACTTTATACATAAACAAAAATTCCAGAATTCTATACCAAAATATTTTTGATTGAATTAAATCATCTTGTTAAGACATTAACCCTAGTGAATAACAAAAATCATAACATCTTCCTGAATCATTATAGTGAGATTTTTTCAGAGTGAATACAATTGCACTAGAATTGTCGTTCTTTTTTACAATTATTTTGTATATATATTATTTTTTGTATGTAGTTAGTAATTTCTTGTTAATGTCTGTTTTTTTTCATAGACATGATTGATGTAGGGATGTAAGTTAATGCTAATTTTTATTATGAATAAACAAACAAAAATAAAAAATATTAAAAAATAAATAAAAAATTTAAGACGCACGACCTTTCTGATTTTGAAACTGGAAAATACATGTTTGTTTAGAAATATGATCCGTGTAATGCGGTTTTAAAGAAATTGCACGTATTTCATTGTCTTAATTGGGTTTACAGAAATGTGTTGTTGCTATATCAGTTAACGTTACTGTTAGGATTGTGTATTGAAGGAAAATTAGGTGCAGGCACACTTTTTATTCCGGTCAAAATGACAGCACACAGTAACATAAAATGTGCCCAAAACACAGAACATAGACAAAAAGTAACGTGCGTAACAATATCCACAATATCCACACACCTTGCCTGACGAGGATTCAGTCTCCTAGCTGGCCAGTTGGACTCCAGGTTGCGGTGGCCAATCCAGATGAGGAAAGGGTTTTAGCCCCCTCAAGCCAATGTCTCCACGCCTTCAAAGCCTTAACTACAGTCAACAGCTCCCGGTCCCCCACATCATAGTTCCGCTCCAGGGGCGGAGCTTCGGTGGCGTGCCCGAGCACTGAGAGAGCACGGCTCCTATCCCAGCCTCTGACGCGTCCACCTCCACTATGAATACCAAAGAGGGATCCGGATGGGCCAGCATGGGAGCCGAGGTAAACAGAGCTCTCAGCTGCCCAAAAGCCCTGTCCGCCTCAACCGACCACTGCAGACGTACAGGACCCCCCTTCAGCAGTGAGGTAATGGGAGCAGCCACCTGGCCAAAACCCTGGATAAATCTCCGGTAGTAATTGGCCAACCCTAAAAATCGCTGCACCTCCTTTACCGTGGTGGGAGTCGGCCAATTACCCATGGCTGCTGTGCCGTCACTCTCCATCTCCACCCCTGATGTGGAAATGCAATACCCTAGGAAGGAGACGGACTGTTGAAAGAACAGGCATTTCTCAGCCTTGATGTACAGGTCATGCTCCAACAGTCGTCTAAGTACCTTGTGCACCAAGGACACATGCTCGGCACGTGTAGCAGAGTATATCAGAATGTCATCGATATACACCACTACACCCTGCCCATGCAGGTCCCTGAAAATCTCACCTACGAAGGATTAGAAGACTGATGGAGAATTCATCAACCCGTACGGCATGACGAGGTACTCATAATGCCCTAAGGTGGTACTAAACGCTGTCTTCCGCTCGTCTCCCTCTCGGATACGCACCAGATTGTACGCACTCCTGAGATCCAGTTTAGTGAAGAAGCGCACCCCGTGCATTGACTCAATCGCCTTGGCGATAAGAGGTAGCGGGTAACTGTACCTCACCGTGATTTGATTGAGACCTCCATAATCAATGCACGGGGGCAGACCTCCATCCTTCTTCTTCACAAAAAAGAAACTTGAGGAGGCGGGTGAAGTGGAGGACCGAATGTACCCCTGAAGCAGGGATTCTGAGACATATGTCTCCATAGCCACCATCTCCGCTTGCGACAGGGGATACAAATGACTCCTGGGAAGTGCAGCGTCTACCAGGAGATTTATCCCACAAGGCGAGAGCCAAATCGGCATATTCTGGGGAAATGCGCACGGTGGAGACCTGGTCTGGACTTTCCACCGTGGTAGCACCAACGGAAACCCCTACACACCTCCCTGAGCACTCTCGCGACCACCCCGTGAGAGCCCTCTGTTGCCAGGGAATGGTGGGGTTATGACGAGCCAACCAGGGAAGGCCTAGTACCATGGGAAACGCAGGAGAGTCAATGAGAAAGAGACTGATTTTCTCATTCTGACCCCCCTGTGTCTCCATGTCCGTGCCCTCCCTGATTAGCCCGGACCCTAATGGTCGACTATCCAGAGCGTGAACCAGAAAAGGTCTATCCATAGGAATAATGAGGATCCCTAAACTAAGTGCTAACGCTCTGTCAATAAAATTCCCAGCTGCGCCTGAATCGACGAGCGCCTTATGCTGGGAATGCGGGGAGAACTCAGGGAAACAAACAGGTACAAACAGGTGGACAACAGAGGATGAGAGTGGTGCATACTCACCTGGGGTGACGTCAGAGTGCCCTGCCTGCTGCCTCGACTCCCAGAGGGACCAACCCGGCACCGACCAGCAGTGTGCCCTCTGCGGCCACAGATGATGCATGTGAAGGCCCCTCCTCCAGCCTTCCTACGCGCAGCCCCTCCCAACACCATGACCACCGGAGTGGAAGTGCTGGGAGGTGGAACTGACAGAGCCCCGTCAGGACGTCCACGGATGACCAGCAGGTTATCCAACCTGATGGACATATCCACCAGTTGGTCAAAGGTGGTGGTGGCATCCCTGCAGGCCAACTCGCGTTGGATGTCCTCATGTAAGCTGCATCGATAGTGCTCCGCCGGCCAAGGTCCGGAACTCCTGTGCGCTCCTCGTCCCCTGCCTCTTTGCGGCGTTCACCCGCAGCTCTACCTTCGGGTGGTTGGTCAAAGATGGCCCGGAAGCGGCGGGTAAACTCCTCGAAGTGGTCCAACGCCGCGTCTTCCTCTCCCCACACAGCGTTTGCCCACTCCAGAGCTCTCCCCGACAGGCATGAGACGAGGGCGGATACTCTCTCCCTTCCTGAGGGAGCTGGGTGAACAGTGGCCAGGTATAGGTCCAGTTGGAAAAAGGAACCCCTGGCACTGTGCGGCCGTCCCATCATACTCCCTGGGAAGGGAGAGATGTATTCCACTGGAGCTGGATCCGGGCGGGACGGGTAGAGATAACCCGGGTGAGACCTCCTGCCTCTCCCAGTGATTCATGGTCTGGACATTTCGATTTATCATGGCACCGAGATGATGTAGCATAGCCGCGTGTTCCTGGACCCGTTCCTCAACTCCTCTGACCGGTGTACCTGCTCCTGCTGTAGGATTCTGTTAGGATTGTGTATTGGAGGCGAAGTCAAGTGCAGGAGAGCAGAGTGTAGTGAACATGCACACTTTTTATTCCGGTCAAAATGACAGCACAAAGTAACATAAAATGTGCCCAAAACACGGAACATAGACAAAAAGTAATGATTGTAACAATATCCACAATATAAAAATACACGTAACACAAACAATCCTACACAAAGTCATGATGGGGATCAGAGTATAGAGGAATAAATACATATGAATTGATTGGGGAATGAAAACCTCGAACGCCGCCCGAACAAGGAGAGGAGCCGACGGCGGACGTCGTGACAGTTACAATGTGTGGTAGAGGCATTACTAAAAGTCTGAGTATTAAAACAGGCTAATGCTAACTTAGCTAGCTGTCACTTTATTGTAGATATGTAGTGGCTGGTATGACCAGTAGTACATATAAATGCTGATCATCAAATGTCCTTTTTAAGTGAATGCTCTACCCTTGAATGTATCCATTCCTTACAAATTTGTGGACCCTGCAAGATCAAGTAGGTCTGTTTTTCATTCATTGCCTTCTTATTATGCACTTAGCCAGAATAGATTCTGGAATCCGCAGTATTAAGGGTCAGAATCTATTAAGGCTATCATGCACTATTTATAATGTATAATTGAACTGATGGTGCGAATTTAATGGGGCAGGTTTGCAAGTTCTTTTTTTTTTACATCTCTAAAGTATATATTTTTTTACATCACTAAGTTTGGTGTGGAAATCAGCCTTACAATACAGGCAGTATGCCCGTGTATCATCTCCAATAAACGTATTCAACCAGCCTTTGAATTCAGGGTTTGATTCCCACTCCTTTCTGTATTTTTGAGTGTACAGTTTAGACTGAGACACGATGAGCTAGCCAGCTAGATGTTTAGTTTATGTCACGGAGAGGCACACACACAGTGGACAAGGTGAATAAGTGACTGAGGCTGTGCGAGTCAAATGCAGTGATTTATTTTTGTGCAGTGATTTATTTTAGACAAAGAACATTTTACATTTACATCCCGCCCTGAATGTAAGCCAGGTCGGAATCAGCCAGTGGCGGCTTCCCGCATGCGCAATTAATTTGCAGTCTGGTCTCGGAGGGGTGAACATCTCCTGCTCTGACTGTTGCGTGAGGACTGGGCCGCCTGTGAGTGCTTTGGGATGGGGGTGGGGCCCCCGGACCGGGCAGCACCCCCGGCCCCGGCAGCACCCACTGCTCGCTGAGAACAGTAAGAACGATACGTGCTTTCACGTCAGTCTCCAAAAGACTCCAATAACACCAGAAAAAGTCACTAGATTTGTCGCTAGTCGATTTAAAAAAAAATGTGTCGCTAGAGGGGTCTGAATACTTGCTAAATATAGCGACAAAGTCGCTAACTTGGCAACACTGCGCACATACCCAGAAGCAAAGTCATTTACATAGAGTTTGAGTTTGAATAAAACCAGTTAATTTGGTATATCTAGCCTGCTATAATTTTTTCAAGACATAGACCTAATGCCTGCGCCTTAATGTAAAAATAGTCTTAGTTAGCTTGTCAACTATAAAAACAGGTTCAAGCGTAATCAGATAACCTTGCTTGGAAGATAAAACTACTTTCAACGCACACTAATCCCATGTCCCTGTCGCTAGAGTAGTGAATTCAAATAGCTTTGGCTGCCGTCTATTGGAAAGAAATGGTAACTACACTGAGTCAAAGTAGATTTAAATAATATATGCTATTTAGCAGGCGCCTTTATCTGGGTACATGGTAGTCTAAACAGATCATAGAAACAGGATTACAATGTTGATGTCATGGATGGTCAGTCCTTGCATCTATTGCTCTGTCTATGAATTTGAGAGTGGATACATTTCTCCAGCCCCACTCCTCAGCTTTTTACCAAAAGAGGAGCAGGGAGCACTTTGTTTTTGTTGCTGATTGCCACTTTAAGAAGGTAAGATGCAGATTAAATACACACCAGAATATGTTACAGATCATATACAAATGTCCCATCACTCAGACAGTTAGTGAATACACAGCATCCAGCACAGCAAAACAATAAATCAATCAATCAAATGTATTTTACAAAAGCCCTTTTTACATCAAAAGAATAACCACAGTGGTTATAGAGAGTGCAACAGTTAATTGGCTTTTCATAGCTGAGCATTCATAGGTTGAGAAAGAGAGGTGAAACAGCAGAACCGGAACAAGGTAGCACATCCATTGAAAAAAAATAAATAATAATAAGTGGAACAACAATTCCACTCCGATTCCCTTCATGGATGGATGTATCTTTGAATTTGTTGTTGAATGTCCTTCGCCATTTTCGGAACACCAGCCAGCTCCCCCAAGGTGATCGATAGTATGTCTTGGCTCGCACTGGGATTATTGGGATTCTGAGCTCACAGGTTCATACAGGGAGTTATGGTCTTCACTGATCTTACTCTTTGTCAGCTCCATCTGTGGCGTATAGGGGCAGGACTATGACCTCTTCTCCACCGCAGCACAGGAACACTCTGGCACTCAGGGGTCAGTTTGGCATGCTGTACTAACCGTTCTTTCCTATTGGTAGAAAACAATTAAGGCATCTATTAGGCTATAGTTATATTCAAGAAACACTGCATATACTTGAAATAAACAATAGTCTTAGAAATAACATTTGCATGTACATCCTCTGCCTCCTGCACAGTCTCCTCCAGGATGAAAACATTTTCAGGGATGAAGATGTCATCCTGACACAAACAAATGTTTTGTTAAGACAACTGAACCCAAATATATCATTTGGCATTAACAAGCTCCCGGTCTTGTAGGCTTTGTCAACACACACACACACACACACAGCAAATACAGAGACATTTATTTTTCAGAAAACATTAGCTATGTCAACTTCAGTCTAGCCAAATGAGGTGGAGGTAACGAAACATTACAAAAACAAATCTGTCAACAAAATGTATTCCAGTACTTGACTAACTGAGGTGGAAGCTAGCTACAGTAACTATCTAATAACAGGAGTACACAGAGAAACTATGTTGCAATTTTCATTGCAGTTGAGTTGCTTGCTAACGTTATTTGATGGAGGGTGTTACACAAAACACTTCAGACGCAATTAGCTAGCTACCTTCAACTAGAGTTGCAACAAAGTTATCCAGTAGCCTTGCTATTGAGAATAGTGATGGGTCGTTAGCGAATGAGTCAGCTCAAAGATCCAGCTCTTGTAGGTGAACGTTGGGAGCCGGCTCGGATATCAGAAGAGCCGAATCTATTTATACAAATATTTTTTAAATTAAGATATCAATAATCAAAATATTTAAATGAATAGAATTAACTAATTAAAAGAACGAATAAAGAAATAAAATAATACAGGCAGGCCTACATGCTCAAGCACACACAGATTTGTTCTGAAAGATCTGCAGATCCTCTGAGCTGGTGGAAGAACAAGGCCTCTGTCTACCCACGGCTTACTTAAAGTCATGACAGAGAGACTCTGCATAGTGGCCACATCCGTTCACTCTGAGAGGGTCTTCTCGAAAACGGGACAAATAATTACTGAGAGAAGAAACCGCATCAGCCACTCGAAAGTGAGGCAGCTTGCATTGCTGAATGCAAATCTCTCATAAGAGCAAAATATGGTCAGCATTGCTGTGTGCTGCTGGTTATAACATGGCAATAAAGAAGAGAGAGAAAAGAGGGACCAGTTTAAGTTTTTAAGTGGGATGCTGCAGTTTTGCATATTGTTCTTTTTTTTGTTGATATGGTGCAATATTCTATTGTGTTGTTCAGATTGTATTAATTTTGAATGGTCAGATTTATATGCACTTTGTTAATATACATTAAAAAGTTATACTTTAAATGCAAATGCTTAATAACATTCTTTTTCATAACAAACCATTGCATTTTTAAATACATTGTGGTTAAGGTAGAGTATGATTTCATTTAATAATTTAATTAGAATTGTTTTAACACCAATCATAGTCAAACTATTGCAAACTGTGACTTGAAAAAATACAAAACATATATTTTTTAAAGAGCCGTTTGGGAGCCAAAAAAGCCGTCTCTTTTTGGTGAGCTGAGCCTAACGAGCCGGCTCACTGAAAAGAGTCGGAATGCCCATCACTAATTGAGAAAGGCCGCCGTAGGCAGACCTGGCTCTCAAGAGAAGACAGGATATGTGCACACTGCCCACAAAATGAGGTGGAAACTGAGCTGCACTTCCTAACCTCCTCTCCAATGTATGACCACATTAGAGACACATATTTCCCTCAGATTACACAGATCCACAAAGAATTAGAAAACAAACCCGATTTTGATAAACTCCCATATCTACTGGGTGAAATTCCACAGTGTGCCATCACAGCAGCAAAATGTGTGACCTGTTGCCACAAGAAAAGGGCAACCAGTTAAGAACAAACACCATTGTAAATACAATCCACATTTATGCTTATTTATTTTCCCTTTTGTACTTTAACCATTTGTACATTGTTACAACACTGTATATATACAGTACATAATATGACATTTGCAATGTCTTTATTCTTTTGGAACTTCTGTGAGTGTAATGTTTACTGTTCATTTTTTATTGTTAATTCCACTTTTGTATATTATCTATTCCACTTGCTTTGGCAATGTTAACATATGTTTCCCATGCCAATAAAGCATCTTGAATTGAATTGTTCTACTCCTCCAGGCTATCTCTATCTCGGGTCACACACACCACATCTTATCTATGGAATGCCAGCTGTAGGTCAATTGTTAGCTCAAGCCCTAGAGGCCCAACTCAGTCCCACATACACAGATGAGAGAGTACTCATCATAGCTATTCGATACATAAACAGTATTAACATCATCTTGTAATTTTTCTCTCACAAAATAATTTGTTGATGCTTCAATGGTCTTAAAATTCCAAATCAAATAGTTAAATGATCCTTGGTGTGACCATCTTAAAACAATTCCCCACACACATACACTAGCCACCACACTAACACCCAATGGAAATGATGGGGGCATGTTGAAAAAAAAAAGAAATGTCCATATCACCTGAAATCAATGATGTCATCGTTGTAGGAGCTAGATGAGTATGTCAAGTCAGGGTGAGGTTTGTAATGCAAATGTCTACACTAACTACTGGCATGGACGGTGTTTTAATATGCCGATGTGAAACATTTAATACCTGAAAAAAGATATCAAGGATGCATATAGAGTAGGTGAAACCATGCATTTTGCAGAGACACTCTGAATTGGCATATTTTTGTACAGTGGTATGTAGAGTACAGTACATATTAAAAGTTAAATATTCACAAGCATACAGTTTGTCTTGAGTGAATAGAGAGCTCATAAAAAAACAACCTTAGATTTGGAGAAAATCTCAGTCGGCCTCTAATTTCTTACAGCTCTGCACAATGTGAATGAATGTCAAATAATAGGAATTATTACCTGAAATCAATTCAAATCAATTCCATATTTGGTTTGATGTAACTTTTTTAAAGGTGTTTTGGCCATTAAAAAAACCATTCTCATATTAAATGTTAGGTTGTGGTGGCTAAAGTTAGCTGAAGTTTGTAGTGGATGTTTAAACTAAACTGAACCATGGATTACAGTTTCTCTTGGCCCATTGTCACGTTCTGACCTTAGTTCCTTTGTTTTGCCTTTGTTTTAGTATGGTCAGGGCGTGAGTTGGGGTGGGCAGTCTATGTTTGTTTTTCTATGTTGTATTTTGCGATTGGCCTGGTATGGTTCTCAATCAGAGGCAGGTGTCGTTAGTTGTCTCTGATTGAGAATCATACTTAGGTAGCCTTTTCCCACCAGTGTTTCATGGGTGATTGTTTTCTGTGTCTGTGTGTTCCACACGGAACTGTTTCGGTTTTCATGTCTGTCTTTCAATTTGTTATTTTGTATTTCCGTGTTCAGTGTTTTTGTTCATTAAAACATGAAGAACACGTACCACGCTGCATATTGGTCCGATCCCGTTACACCCATAGACTACTTTCAGGGTGAGGAACCATCTAACATAACTGTAAAACAGTAAGCGACTCCTTTAAGTCATTTAGCAGAGGCTGTTATCCATAGCGACGTACATATTCAGTGCTTGATCGTTTGGTGGGAATAGTGACTCATAAAGACCTTGATTCTCTCTCTCTGTCAACAAGATCAACACCATCATGTACTCAGACAGAGTGCTGGTGATGCATTCTGGGAAGGTGGTGGAGTTTGACAGCCCTACTGATCTGTGTCAAAGAGACGACTCCATTTTCTTCAAGCTGGTTGGTGCGAGGGGGGAGAGAGAGTAGAAGCCATCAGAGGACTAATGCAAATGGGAAATGTCAATGGCGATCTCTCTCTGTTTCCCCACAGGAGACCAGTGGTGGATGGAATCGGTGGACCAACCAACCACCCGTCCAATGGCGGTGGTAGAAGTTGGCCCTATAAAAATTACTGGTCCAGGGTTAGATTTTTAAAATCCCCATGAGCGTTAAGGTTAGGATTGGGTTAGGGAAATCTGATCCTAGATCTGTGGTTAAGTGCGGAGACTTCTTCCTCGCTCGAGGCCCACCGACTGACATTTGACCTTTGACCTCAGAGAGTAAGGTATGAATAATCCAACCCGAGCAAGATTATTATTTTATTATCTTTTAGGAAGTTGGGTTAATTTTCTAGCTTTTTATTCATGAAACGCGTTAATGTGGTACGAAAGAACTGACGATGTGTCAATAGCACAGAGGTAATGAAGAAACAATGAATAAGTACTTTAATTGCTTTTGTATGAAGGGAGTATACTATAGCACTATAATGGATTTTGGCTGAAAAGTTGTCATCCTAGACAAGTCAGTCATTCACTTTGCAGCATCATCAATCATTTATGAATGTCTGAGATTCCTTTTGCACCTGGTCTGTTGGCAGTATGATCTGTATAGCTAGAGTGCACAATAATGGACATTCTTCACATAGATAAAACACATGTTTACACAATGTTTTCTGTACGGACATGCTACAGACTAATATCATTTGTGATAAATAAAGACAATTTAAAGTTGCTATTTCTCTTTGTTTACCATTCACACAGAGCACATTTGTTTGGAAGCTCCTCACAGTATTGTTACGTCTGAGGATTTCAAGCCATTCTGTAGCAGAACTACTGTATATCAGTCATTTGAGAATGTTTCTGTTTTGTAATATACTGTAAGAGAGAACATCTCAGGGAGAATCGCCTTTGCATGCAGCGTTTTCAGTAGTGGTCAGTACTCTCATGTACAGTAATATGAGGGTGTAACATTTTCAAAATAAAATGGCTGCACTGGTTTTACACATGTCTGGTCACTTTTTAGATTGATTGAGTTTGCTTGAATATCATTATGACAATCGTCATAATCGTCATATTTCTATGATTTACACATCTCATGTTATTGTTTTGATGAGTTTGGGTTCATCAAAATGTCAGTACGATTACATAATTGTCATTTAATGGTAATTGGAAGGAGTAGCCCCACCTTAAAGGTATGGTTACACAGTAAGAATGTTATGATGTCTCAAATCAGTTCTATTCAAGTCGTAATCCCTAGATCATGCAACACCTTCATTGTTGTGCCTTATAATTACCATGAGTCATGAATGAACGACCTAGCAGCCCCTCCCTTGAAACAAGACAACTCTTTGGCACACCTCTGCATTTTTTTTCTATTACCAGTCTATTTGTTTTCCTCCTGTCTTTGCGTGGAGAGTGCTCTGTTTTTTTTTTTTCTCCCCCCCCTCTGTCTCACAGTTCCAGTTTTGAGAGGCCAGGTTTCAGTGCTCACGGTGCCTACCTGGACTGGGGAAGTTGTGTGTGACGGTGTGTGGCTGGGAAGACATGCCGAATGTGGAACCAGTTTGTCTGCTTTGGGGAGAGTATGCTTTCGCTGACTGAGGCACGGTGTAGGCAGTCCTACAGGAGTAAACGGCAGGGACCGATAACATTGTGTCGCAGCTCTCTCACATTGGCGGTTAAACTCTTCAATGGCTGAATAACAAGAACAAACACAGTCAAAATAGCCCAATGGAGCCTAAGGTAAGAGTTGTCAACTTTTGCTGAAGTACTCCATCCAGACTATATGGTGCCAGGTACTATTGTTGTTGTTTAAGAAGTCCACAATGATGTCATCGTTGTAGGAGCTAGATGAGTATGTCAAGTCAGGGTGAGGTTTGTAATGCAAATGTCTACACTAACTACTGGCATGGATGATGTTTTAATATGCCGATGTGAAACATTTAATACCTGAAAAAAGATATCAAGGATGCATATAGAGTAGGTGAAACCATACATTTGGAAGAGACACTCTGAATTGGCATATTTTTGTACAGTGGTATGTAGAGTACAGTACATATTAAAAGTTAAATATTCACAAGCATACAGTTTGTCTTGAGTCAATAGAGAGCTCATAAAAAAAACTACCGTAGATTTGGAGAAAATCTCAGTCGGCCTCTAATCTCTTACAGCTCTGCACCATGTGAATGAATGTCAAACAATAGGAATTATTTGAACAGAGTAAATGTTAATAACGTGCCATGTTTCATGAAATGTGACTGCAGCATTTAGCTTACTGTCAGTGCACTCGTCTATATGAGTGAATATACAGGTAACTGACAAAATAAAGGAAACACCAACATAAAGTGTCTTAATAGGGTGTTGGGCCACCATGAGCCACATCAGCTTCAATGAACCTTGGCATCGATTCTACAAGTGTCTGGAACTCTGTTGGAGGGATGCGACACCATTCTTCCTCAAGAAATTCTGTCATTTGATGTTTTGTTGATAGTGGTGGAAAGCGCTGTCTCAGGCGCCACTCCAGAATCTCCCATAAGTGTTCAATTGGGTTGAGATCTGGTGACTGAGACTGCCATGGCATTTTGTTCACATCATTTTCATGCTCATCAAACCATTCAGTGACCACTCATGCCCTGTGAATGAGGGCACTGTCATCCTATGGGGGCATAGCCATGGTAGCCAAAATAATGGCCTGCCCAGTATTTTTTATACATGATGGTATGTTAATTGCTTAATTAACTCAGGAACCACACCTGTGTGGAAACATCTGCTTTCAATATACATTACTCATTTACTCAAGCTTTTCCGTTATTTTGGCTGTTATCTGTGGTTACCTTTCATAAGGCGTTGTTGGGGGTGTGGGATAATTACATTCAATCTCTGCTCCTGAATGAAAGTTATTCCATTCACTGTCACGGCTGCTCCTGCTCCCCCTCCCAAGCGCTCTAGGGCACCAGGCTGCCCATCATTACGCACACCTGTCACCATCATTACGCGCATCAGCGCAATATTGGACTCACCTGGATTTTTTTGATTTCCCTTATATATCTGTCTGTTCCTCAGTTTGTTCCCCATGTCAGCATTGTCGGTTTTCTTAAAAGTTCACTCCCTGTACTTGTTTCTCGTCTCCAAACTTCTCGTCTCCCAGCGTCTGTCCTTACAATTCACAATGCAACAGATCGATGAGTTGGCTGACGTAAATACAATAGGGCGAAATTTCAAGCAACACATACAATGAGCATGCAAAACATGTTCTTTCCATGACATAGACTGACCAGCAATGTTCCCTCAATTGTTTTGCATCACTGAGCAAATTTCAGCATTGTGAAATTTCTGTGCGCATTTACTGTAAACACTGAGGCTTTCCCGCTTTAAGTTACAGTTTTAACAGTGGCCAACAGTGGCCACAGTCTGGCCTACCAGACAGTGGCGGTCAGTGCCATTTAAGATGAGGGAGGATGATTTTTTTTCCTTTTCATTAGTAGGCCTTATTTCTATTACAGCATATTTGATGACTGTCGATCATATTCCATTCACCCAGTTGGTTGTAACTGCGATAGGTTTAGGCTACTTACTACATGATACTCCCTATACCCATCATGAGGTTGCTACAACCTAGCCTATGAATGAAAGTTTACAACATAGGTGCACACAGGTCGAGAGAAAAATGTGAGATGACAGACAGTGACATATTCAATACTGCCTTGCACACTTCTTGCCTGCTTCTAGCTGATATAGGTTGTAATTATTAGTCCAACAGTTGCAAACGAGAGTTTCTATTGGACAAATTCAGGTATGTTTATCCCTGTTTGATCAGTTTTCTTCAGTTTAATAAACTTTTTTCAACAGAATCTGCAGAATGAATACACCCCTGATCACGCTTAAACACAGTTCACTTTCATAGCAGCCTATATCAGCGCATCTATGCACTCTCCGGCTCTCACATTTTCCCTTCGCTTGTGGACTTCAATGCACAACACAGCTGTATGTGACAAGGTGAAAAAATCTTTCCAAGCCAAACCATATTTTATTTATTTTTATTTTACCTTTATTTAACTAGGCGAGATCAGTTAAGAACAAATTCTTATTTTCAATGACGGCCTAGGAACAGTGGGTTAACTGCCTGTTCAGGGGCAGAACGACAGATTTGTACCTTGTCAGCTCGGGGGTTTGAACTTGCAACCTTCCGGTTACTAGTCCAACGCTCTAACCACTAGGCTACTCTGCCACCCCATCATAACACACAGCCTACATCCTTGTCACCATATTAGCTAAAGCAATGTCATAGTCAACATAGCTAATAGAACTAACGCCTTAGTAAACACGCTACAATCATGTAGTAACGTTAGTGTGCAGTTAGTAAGCAGTTTAGCACTTACACTGGCAGTCCCCGGTGGCAAAAAATTTGTAAAACCAAACGCGTCCCTTGACTTGGAAGAGTTCCAATGTTGTGTTGAATAGTCATAGCTACAGTAGCTAGCTAACATAGCATTCCTCTGTTTAAGCAGGGTGTTTGAGTAGGCTGAACTAGCTAGCTGCATTTGCTAGCTAAGTAAGTGAAACTGAAAGTGGGAAAAAAATATGAAATCTCTCTCTCGCTTCTCCATTTTGGAAGAAATTAATTTGTTCAAAACTGTTAAAATACTGTCTTTCTCTCTTAGAGTAAACTACTCACAAAATGTTATGCACTGCAGTGCTAGTTAGCTGTAGCTTATGCTTTCAGTACTAGATTCATTCTCTGATCCTTTGATTGGGTGGACAACATGTCAGTTCGGGCTGCAAGAGTTTTGATACTTTGGACAACATCCTCCGGAAGTTGTCAATGTACCCAGAGGAGGATGGAAGCTAACTGTCCTCCGGCTACACCATGGTGCTACCCTACAGAGTGCTGTTGAGGCTACTGTAGGCCTTCATTTCCAAATAGTATGTTTTAATGAAATACTTGGTCATGTGTTTATATTTAGTATAGTTTTGTAAAAAAAACATACCTTTTTTCATGTTTATTTTAAGAAACTGGTCCTCCCCTTCCTCCTCTGACGAGCCTCCACTTCTACCAGAGTGGCCTACCATAAAAAAAAAATGAGAAAATGCATCCCATAACATTTGACCATGAAAAAACCTGTTTTATCATTCAGCCTACAGTAGCAGCCGATGTGTGTTGTTCAATGTAGACCAACATTCCATTAAACTTTTGAAAAAAACATGCAGGGCTTGACATTAACCTGTTTATCCACTTGTCCTTCAGACAAGGGAGGTGACAAAAAATGTGTTGTGTTGTTTGATGCAAGAAACCGCTTTACAAAATAAAATGTATTATTATTTTCATACCAGACAAATTATTGCTACCCTCTGCCTATTTGCTACTGAGCTTATTAAAGCCTGTCACAAAATACAACATTCACTTTTAATATTTTTTACATATTCATCTTTTGGAGGTATTTTATGATGAAGTAAATTCTGATCATTGTGGAATTGGTTGCTCATAGAGCAGCCGTCTCACTAAGCTTGTGACACAAATCACTTACACGACTTATACTCTTAACGATTGTTTACAAATCACTTTATTTGAACACCTGCCCCAGCAAGCTTTTCATAATAGAAAGTGGTGGGTGTGGTCACTTCTGAGTGTACACCCGACTATAGTGCACTTGTCTCTATTTCCCTGGGCAAACTTGTTCCTGTTGTTCCCTCCATCTCCCAAGGCCACACCTCGAATACCTCAAAGGTGCAGCTACCTGGGTGTCAACCATGTACCTATTTGCTTATGTAAACAGGCTACCCCTCCATAGCCCCTCTTTAGTGGTGATTTCAGATGATTTTGGTCTTTATGGTAGACTGAGCTGTGCCATTATTTTATTTGTTTGTATGTTTTATTCTAGAGTGTAAATATATTTTTTTGCATTTGATACTCTTGAAGGCTATTAAAGTAGGCTGCAGTATATATGCCTATATGATTTGATAATTATAGAATGAAACCAAGCGGAGCATTTATTTTTAATTGATTCTTTCCTCTTCAACAGGTTTAAACAGAATAACTGATCATTAAAGGCTGCTGTGAAAACATCAGAAGGATCATGGTATGTGAGATCATTCAG
Source organism: Oncorhynchus kisutch (assembly GCF_002021735.2). Taxonomy (NCBI): domain Eukaryota; kingdom Metazoa; phylum Chordata; class Actinopteri; order Salmoniformes; family Salmonidae; genus Oncorhynchus; species Oncorhynchus kisutch. Next base: position 43,731,079 of record NC_034193.2, read on the forward strand.
CCACGATGATAGTAATAACAAGCATATTACAACACAATAAGCTAAGCAACAGGAAATGTACTTTTTGAAAAACACCTATGCCTCAACATGACTTTCTAGAAGTGAATTCCATTTTTTAAATCTATTTAAAAATGATTTGTAAATAACATGTATTTTTAAGTTCATTGTGGAAATTCTGTTTGATGTTTGGGTTATTGGAACATGACCAATGCTGAGGCCACACACCCGTCTTTGAACATTTCTTGTAACTACCTTTGTATATCTGCTTTTAGCCTGGTCACCGTAGGGGAAGGAGCCTCTCTGAGGGGCTGATGCTGGAGGAATCCGAAAAGGGAGGATTGGTCGTCTCCAGCGTTATCGGTGGCTCCTCTGGCAATCAGGGTCTCAAAGAAGGTATGAGTCTTTTATGTCATGTATACCATATTTGTTGGGGTACTTATGTTTCTTTGAGAAAATGTAAGGTTTCACATTTTGGATTGTTGTCTGAATATTGTTGAATAGTAAAATACAGTGTAACAGTGAAGAAAAAATGACAAAATACATAGACACATTTAGAATCATTGAAATGTTCAGTCACCATACTTTGAACTGTTTTTTCAGGAGATGAAATTGTGGGTGCCACAATCAACTTTGACCAACTGTCGAAAGACGATGTGTTGAAAATACTGAAGCTGATGGATGATAATGGATTTGATGAGAAGGTTCAAGTTCTGACGAAAAATAATTTGAGCAAGAGTATGGGGACCTTGGACAGCATCAAAGCACCAGAGGAGGTTTGTGGAATATAGTTAGTAAATAGAATAAGCAGGGGGGGGTATTATTTCAGAAAGGTTGCTGGATAAAATATGTTGTTTTTTAAAGGGACAATTCGATATGTTGGCAATGAAGCCCTTTATTTACTTCCCAGAGTCAGATAACCTTGTGGATACCCTTTTTATGTCTCTATGTGAAGTTTGAAGGAAGTTGCTAACTAGCGTTAGCTCAATGACTGAAAGCTAGCATGCTAGCTGTTCCTGACGCTAGTTAGCATTGGCTCGTACCTCCAACTACCTTCATACTGGACACAAAGACATAAAAATGGTATCCACAAGTTCATCTGACTCTGGGGAAGTAAATAAAGGGCTTCATTGCCAACATCTCGAGCTATCCCATTAAGGATTGGTTTCTCTTTACAGATGCTGAAGGATTCATATAATAGACTCTACAATGCCAAAATAAATAGGTTCATGAAGGATGACAGCCCTGGACAACCTGCAGGTGCTGGGGAAAGAGGCTCTCATAATGGACACGTGAAGGGCAAGGGACCTCTCTGGGGCAAACCTAAAGTTAAAGGTGACCTCAAACCCCCTGTCCTCACCATGGATTACCCAGTTGTGGAGACACACAAAGTAGATGCTCCTACCTACCTAGAGTCTCCAGACCTCAAATTCTCTGCTCCAAAGCTAAAGGTTCCTAAACTTGATTTCAAAGGAGCGGTACCTGATGCTCGCGGTGGAGAACTTTCATTGCCGAATGCCAACATTAGTACATCAGATCTCTCCCTGCCTCATTTGAATGTGTCACTAAACATTGATGCTCCATCAGTTAACCTGGAAAGGCCATATCTTGAAACTGATATAGACGCTATCGATGCTCCAGAATTTGATATGTCTTTGCCCAAAGATGACCTCAAAGGCCCTGATCTTGACCTGAAAGTTATAGATCCACTTCACAAAGTTAGAGGAGATATCAATGTCCCGGAAGCAGAGCTCAATCTACCAGAGGGGGTTGTCACTGGACCTACTTTAAATATCAATGCCCCAAAGCTTGATGATGAAAGAACAGGCAAAATGTTCAAAATGCCCAAATTTGGACCCAGTGTAAATGTACCCAGCCTTGAGGTTGGTACACCAAATATGAGGATCCCAGATAAAGATATGCCAGGAGTTAATCTTAAAGGTCCCCAACTAGACCTACAAGCACCAGATGTTAATCTCAAAGGTCCTAATCTAGACCTGCAAGCCCCAGATGTCAGCATGATGAATATGCCTTCAAGTAAAATCAGAGTCCGCTCCTCCAAGAAACTGAAAAACCCAAACCTTGATGTGGATGATCCCTCTGGTTATTTTGAATTGCCTAAGGTTAGGCTCTCTCGCAGAGTACCAAAAGGACCAGATTTAGACATTGATGCCATTTTAAAGACCCAAGACATGCATCTTAAAACCTCTTTGATTGGTGCTCCTGACCTGAATGTCCCTGATGTAGATTTACCTTCAGCAGACATTAAAGGTTCCAAAATAGATCTAGAGTTGCCAGATGCAAACATTGGTATCCCATCTGGGAAGATCAAAACACTGAGTCTTGGTATGCCTGACTTTGATATATCTGGACCAAGAGTTAGGACTCCAGACCTGGACCTCTCAGCGGATGAGATGTGTCTATCAGACGTCTGTTTGCCTGACCTCAGTACTCCAGATATCGGCATAACCTCAGGTAAATTCAAACTAACGAAACCACATGCAGAACTCAAAGCTCCTGATTTCAATGTGGATGCCCCCTCTGGTAAACTGAAGATGCCCACATTTGGCTTCTCTGGCCTAAAAAGACCAGATCTGGGCATTGATGCTGATGTAAAAACACCAAAGCTAAGTCTCAAAGCTCCCAAGATAAAAGGTGGACTTGATGCACCTGACTTGGACTTACCCAAAGTCGACGTGAAATCACCTAAATTAGATGCAAACACTCCAGATATTGACATTGATGCACCTTCAGGAAAATTCAAAGTGCCAACGTTTAAGATGCCTAAATGTACCCTTTCGGGCCCTAGAGGCCAGAGGTTGGCATTGATGGAGAGTTGGATGGACCAGACCTGAGCTTATCATCTTCCAAATTAAAACAGCCAGATGTGGATGTTGGTAGTCCATCTGGAAAATTCAAGATGCCAATATTTAAAATGCCAGACTTTGGCTTCTCAGGCCCAGATGTTCAAGGGCCTGACTTTGAGGTAAAGAATCCAAACTTGGATCTTTCAGCCCCCAAGTTTAAAGGGGGAATTAGTCACCCAGATTTGGATCTGCCAGATGTTGACCTCAAAGGCCCCAAATTAGACCTCAATGCACCAGATGTAAACTTTAATATGCCCTCAGGTAAAGTCAAAGTACCTACATTGAAGAAACCAAAGGTTGATCTGAATGCTCCTGATCTGGACGGCCCCTCTGGTAACCTGAAAATGCCCAAATTTGGGCTGTCTGGTAAAATGCCAAAATCTCCCAAATTGAATCTCAAAGCTCCAAAGATGAAGGGGGGAATTAATTTTCCAGACGCTGACCTCAAATCTGCTAAACTAGACATGACTGCTCCAGATATTGACATCAATGCACCCTCAGGGAAATTCAAATTGCCTAAATTCAGAGGCCTGAAGGGACCAAATGTTGACATTAATGGCGCTATAGAGGGACCAGATCTGAACTTGTCATCTCCCAAACTCAAGGGTGCTAAAGCAGACCTCAACATTCCAGATGCTGATATTGAAAGTCCATCAGGAAAATTCAAAATGCCAACTTTCAAGATGCCAGATTTAGGTTTATCTGGACCAAAAGTTAAGGGGCCTGACTTGGGTCTTTCAGCCCCCGAGTTTAAAGGGGGAATTAGTCACCCAGATTTGGATCTGCCAGATGTTGACCTCAAAGGCCCCAAACTAGACCTCAATGCACCAGATGTAAACTTTAATATGCCCTCAGGTAAAGTCAAAGTACCTACATTGAAGAAACCAAAGGTTGATCTGAATGCTCCTGATCTGGACATTGATGGCCCCTCTGGTCACCTGAAAATGCCCAAATTTGGGCTGTCTGGTAAAATGCCAAAATCTCCCAAATTGAATCTCAAAGCTCCAAAGATGAAGGGGGGAATTAATTTTCCAGACGCTGACCTCAAATCTGCTAAACTAGACATGACTGCTCCAGATCTTGACATCAATGCACCCTCAGGGAAATTCAAATTGCCTAAATTCAGAGGCCTGAAGGGACCAAATGTTGACATTAATGGCGCTATAGAGGGACCAGATCTGAACTTGTCATCTCCCAAACTCAAGGGTGCTAAAGCAGACCTCAACATTCCAGATGCTGATATTGAAAGTCCATCAGGAAAATTCAAAATGCCAACTTTCAAGATGCCAGATTTAGGTTTATCTGGACCAAAAGTTAAGGGGCCTGACTTGGGTCTTTCAGCCCCCGAGTTTAAAGGGGGAATTAGTCACCCAGATTTGGATCTGCCAGATGTTGACCTCAAAGGCCCCAAACTAGACCTCAATGCACCAGATGTAAACTTTAATATGCCCTCAGGTAAAGTCAAAGTACCTACATTGAAGAAACCAAAGGTTGATCTGAATGCTCCTGATCTGGACGGCCCCTCTGGTCACCTGAAAATGCCCAAATTTGGGCTGTCTGGTAAAATGCCAAAATCTCCCAAATTGAATCTCAAAGCTCCAAAGATGAAGGGGGGAATTGATTTTCCAGACCTGAATTTACCAGATGCTGACCTCAAAGCCGCTAAACTAGACATGACTGCTCCAGATCTTGACATCAATGCACCCTCAGGGAAATTCAAAATGCCTAAATTCAGAGGCCTGAAGGGACCAAATGTTGACATTAATGGCGCTATAGAGGGACCAGATATGAACTTGTCATCTCCCAAACTCAAGGGTGCTAAAGCAGACCTCAACATTCCAGATGCTGATATTGAAAGTCCATCAGGAAAATTCAAAATGCCAACTTTCAAGATGCCAGATTTAGGTTTATCTGGACCAAAAGTTAAGGGGCCTGACTTGGGTCTTTCAGCCCCCGAGTTTAAAGGGGGAATTAGTCACCCAGATTTGGATCTGCCAGATGTTGACCTCAAAGGCCCCAAATTAGACCTCAATGCACCAGATGTAAACTTTAATATGCCCTCAGGTAAAGTCAAAGTACCTACATTGAAGAAACCAAAGGTTGATCTGAATGCTCCTGATCTGGACGGCCCCTCTGGTCACCTGAAAATGCCCAAATTTGGGCTGTCTGGTAAAATGCCAAAATCTCCCAAATTGAATCTCAAAGCTCCAAAGATGAAGGGGGGAATTGATTTTCCAGACCTGAATTTACCAGATGCTGACCTCAAAGCCGCTAAACTAGACATGACTGCTCCAGATCTTGACATCAATGCACCCTCAGGGAAATTCAAAATGCCTAAATTCAGAGGCCTGAAGGGACCAAATGTTGACATTAATGGCGCTATAGAGGGACCAGATATGAACTTGTCATCTCCCAAACTCAAGGGTGCTAAAGCAGACCTCAACATTCCAGATGCTGATATTGAAAGTCCATCAGGAAAATTCAAAATGCCAACTTTCAAGATGCCAGATTTAGGTTTATCTGGACCAAAAGTTAAGGGGCCTGACTTGGGTCTTTCAGCCCCCGAGTTTAAAGGGGGAATTAGTCACCCAGATTTGGATCTGCCAGATGTTGACCTCAAAGGCCCCAAACTAGACCTCAATGCACCAGATGTAAACTTTAATATGCCCTCAGGTAAAGTCAAAGTACCTACATTGAAGAAACCAAAGGTTGATCTGAATGCTCCTGATCTGGACATTGATGGCCCCTCTGGTCACCTGAAAATGCCCAAATTTGGGCTGTCTGGTAAAATGCCAAAATCCACAAAACTGAATCTCAAAGCCCCAAAGCTAAAGGGGGGAATTGATTCCCCAGACATGAATGTACCAGATGCTGACCTCAAAGCCCCTAAACTAGATGTGAATACCCCAGATCTTTACATAAATGCACCTTCTGGGAAATTCAAAATGCCCAAATTTAAAATGCCTAAATTCAGGGGCCTAAAGAGACCAGATGTTGACATTGATGGAGACTTAGACGGCCCAGAAAAAGATATCAATGCCCCCACAGCTAATCTCAAAGGACCCAAAACAGGTCTAAAAATGCCTGATTTGAAGATGCCTGATTTCGGGCTATCTGGGCCAAATGTAGATGCACCTGATTATGACTTACCTGATATTGATCTCTCAGCCCCAAAGCTAAAAGGGGGAATCAGCCCCCCAGATTTGAGACTACCTAAGGATCATCTCAGAGGGCCCAAACTAGACCTCAATGCTCCAGATATGCCCTCAGGTAGATTCAGAGTTCCAACCATAGAGAGGCAAAATGGTAGCATCAAAACCCCTGGTTTTGACATCAGCACTCCTACATTCAAAATACCCGAAATGCCTAAATTTATGTTGTCTAGACCAAAAAGACCAGATCAAGACATAAGTGCTGACATAGGTTTGAAATTGTCAAAGATGAAAGGTGGGATTGGTTCACCGGACCTGGACCTACCTACAGTTGACCTAGAAGCCCCTAAGATAGATGTAGACACTCCAGATATGAACATTGATTCCCCCTCTGGGAATTTCAAAATGCCCCACCTCAAAATGCCTAAATTCAGCCTTTCTGGTCTGAAGGGTCCAGATGCTGGAATAGATGGAGACATTGATGGACCGGACCAGAGCTTGTCAGCCCCGAAAGTAAACACAGGGATCGGTAGTCCAGATTTAGACATAAATGTTCCCTCTGGAATTCTCAACGGCCCCCAAGCTGATCTCAATTTGCCAGACAGTGACATTTCTATACAATCTCGAAAATTCAAACTGCAATCCTTTAAATTGCCTCAGTTTGGAAGTCCCAACCTAAGGGCAGGTACAGATATGGACTTTATGAAAACACATGACATTTCTCCTCCAAAGGCTAAAGTGGATCTAAAAGCACCAGACTTGAAAGTTAGTCACCCAGATGTCAGCCTGAGCTTACCCAAAGCTGATATCAGAGGCCCAGAATACAAAGTGTCATCTCATAGTAAACACAGATCTGATATCCCAGGTGGAGCGCATTTAAAATTGCAAGCGATGGACATAGATACCGAAGAGACACTTCCACACACTGATAGGAAGTCTAGGAAGGTCAAAGGAAGGGCCAGTTATCCCATTGCAGATATAGACTTGCCAAAAGTTGAGTACGAAGCATCTGGTTTGGAGCTGCGAGGTTCAGACCTTAACGATCCCACAGGGAAATTAAAAATTCCCAAATCTAAGACTAAATTGGGTAGTCATACAAGAATACCAGACCTTGATGTAGACTCAAGTCTTTCCAGTATTAATGCCTCAGTCCCTAAACTCCCACAGCCAGGGTATGGAGTAGAGGTTTCACAGACAGATTTAAATTTGAGCAGAACTGACCTCAAGGGCAATAAACATCATAGCAAAGCCCCAGCTGGTGAAACTGGCAGAACAAAAAGGAGAAGTCCAAAACAGTCTGAAATTGTAATGTCTATGCCAAATTGTACTCATGGTTCAAACCCCAAAATGTCTGAAGATCAAGAAGGATATTTTGTCACTGCATTTCCCAAACATGTCAAAGGGGATGTACCAGACGGAACTGGGAGCCTGAAAAATCGGCACAAGGAAGAGTCAAACCGTCGATCTCAAACACTCAGAAGTCTCGATTTCAGTGCATCAAATGTGGACCTTGAAGTTCCAGAAGATGAGAACTTAAAAGGGTCAACATTCTGGCTTTCAAAGCTTATATAGCATTCAGACAACTGACTAAATGTCATTTTAGGCTTGTTTGAATCACAATCTTCTGTTGAAACATAATGCAGAAAATGTCTGTTACGTATAAAACAAGCATCAGATTATTTTCACATATTTGTACTTTTTTTAATGTAAATTGTTTGGCATTTGTTATGAACATGTTGAGAACGAATGTGTAAAGCTTTCTTTTGTCAAGGGATTTTAAAAAATGTATGAAAGGTTTATGTCTGCTGATAAGCTATTTGAATGGTATTTTTACTCTACACTTGCTACATTGTAATACAATAAAATGGTATTTAGTAACCTTTATAAAATCTTTGTTTTATCTTTCTTTACATGAATTCAACAAAATAATTCATTCAAAACAACTTCAAAATGCATTAGCCTAGGCTTCATTTATTATTTCCCTTACTTTTTAACATTGAAATAATGTTTGGCAAATTCTAAATTTCAAGCTGAGAATTATTATTTTTATTATTTTTTAACTCAACTGCTATTTTTGTATAAATATTTATATTTGAAAAAACAATTATAGTATGGCTTCACCTATTAGAGATGTTTACCTCCGCACCGCTAGGTGGCAGTCTTATCACGCTTGCGTTTACGCAACATAAGCGTCATCAGTATGCGACAACACACCAGCATTGCCGAATGACCTTTCTTATTTGGAAATATCTACAAAATGCATGTTTGTTTCAGAATATGATCTCTTCAAAGACTGTTTTCAAGAAATCGCACGTATTTGGTTGTCTTAATTAGGTTTACAGAAATGTTTCGTATATCAGTTGCAGTGTGTGGTAGAGGCATTTCTAAAATGGTGAGCGTTAAACTAGGCTAATGCTAACTTAGCTAGCTGTCACTTTATTGAGGATATATAAAGATGTAGTGGCTGAAATTACTGCTGGCACATATAAAAGCTCATTGTCAGATGTCCCTTTTTTTAGTTCGCTTCATCTTTCTCTGGTGAGAACGCTCTACCCTCAAATTTACGCATCCCTTCCAATCTCGTGGACCGTGCAAGAGCAAGTAAGGTCTGCTTTTTCATTCACTGCCTTCTATCATGCACTATGGATAATTGAACTGATGGTGCGAATTTGAAGAATCAAGTTCAGCTAGTTCTATACAGATGCATGTAGAGTGCAAGACCCTGCACAGACTCCAGACAAAGATTTATTCCCCCATTCTTGAATGCAATGTTGGTCTGTCATTTCAGAACATTAATTTCCAACTAGGTCAGATGTAAGAAAGCTATTGATGTTTTATGATCGCTTTCCAGAGAGGCCACCTCCTCCATCAGACTCCAGTCTTCCTGTGTTGAGGAGGTGTGATGCTGCCGTCCCTGTACACCTGAGCCCAGTACAGACATGGGTGGAGACGTTGGAGAGGCGGGACAGTAAAGTTTTGGGTTTGGTTGACCTCCATCCCGATGTCTTTGCAGTCCCTACCAGGTAAAACTGTCAATGTCTAGCCATTGTATTTACATTTAAGTAATTCAGCAGAGGCTCTTATCCAGAGAGACTTACATATTCAGTGCTTTATTGTTTGGTGGGAAGTGACACAAATTATTTTGTTCCCACCAGGGTTGACATACTCCATGAAGTTGAACTCTGGCAGAGAAATTTCAAGAGAATTGTAAGTAGCAAACCAATAATGAACTTTCTCAGACTGCTGTTATGGCCATATTATAAAAATGAGGTGATGAGAAGTACAGGCATATTTCTGTAGGTTTATACCCAAAGCTCTGTACGAGAGGTCGACCGATTATGATTTTTCAACGCTGATATCAACACCGATACCGATTATTTGGAGGACCAAAAAAAAGACGATACCGATTAATTGGCTGATTTATTTACTTGTAATGACAATTACAACAATACTTAATGAACACTTAACTTAATATAATACATCAATAAAATCAATTTAGCCTCAAGTAAATAATGAAACATGTTCAATTTGGTTTAAATAATGCAAAAACAGTGTTGGAGAAGTAAAAGTGAAATATGTGCTATGTAAGAAAGCTAACATTTCAGTTCCTTGCTCAGAACATATGAAAGCTGGTGGTTCCTTTTAACATGAGTCTTCAATATTCCCAGGTAAGAAGTTTTAGGTTGTAGTTAGTATAGGAATTATAGGACTATTTCCCTCTATACCATTTGTATTTCATTAACCTTTGACTATTAGATGTTCTTATAGGCACTTTACTATTGCCAGTGTAACAGTATAGCTTCCGTCCCTTTCCTCCTGTGCTCGAACCAGCAACACAACGACAACAGCCACCATCAAAGCAGTGTTACCCATGCAGAGCAAGGGGAACAACTACTAGAAGGCTCAGAGCGAGTGACGTTTGAAACGCTATTAGCGCGCGCTAACTAGCTAGCCATTTCACTTCGGTTGCACCAGCCTCATCTCGGGAGTTGATAGGCTTGAAGTCATAAACAGTGCAATGCTTGACGCACAACGAAGAACTGCTGGCAAAACGCACGAAAGTGCTGTTTGAATTCATGTTTACATGACTGCTTCTGCCTACCACTGCTCAGTCAGATACTTAGATACTTGTATGCTCAGTCAGATTATAGGCAACGCAGGACATGCTAGATAATATCTAGTAATATCATCAACCATGTGTAGTTAACTAGTGATTATGATTGTTTTTTATAAGATAAGTTTAATGCTAGCTAGCAACTTACCGTGGCTTACTCCATTCGCGTAACAGGTGAATGCACTCCTTGTGGAGTGCAACGAGAGAGGCAGGTCGTTATTGCGTTGGACTAGTTAACTGTAAGGTTGCAAGATTGGATCCCCCGAGCGGACGAGGTGAAATTCTGTCGTTCTGCCCCTGAACAAGGCAGTTAACCCACCGTTTCTAGGCCGTCATTGAAAATAAGAATGTGTTCTTAACCGACTTGCCTAGTTAAATAAAGGTATATGAAAGAAGAAGAATTCGGCAAATCGGCGCCCAAAAATACAGATTTCCGATTGTTATGAAAAGTTGAAATCGGCCCTAATAAATCGGCCATTCCGATTAATCGTCGACCTCTACTCTGTACTTATGAGTTGAGCTAGATTTGACTAAATGCATCTGCTCCTACTATAATAACTGAAAGTCTCCCTTAGAGCCATGCCCACACTAAGGTCAGATCGGAGGTGAGCGGTGGAGGAAGGAAACCCTGGAGACAGAAGGGAAGTGGCAAAGCACGACATGGAAGCATTAGGTCGCCTATATGGAGAGGAGGTGAGGATCTGTCTGTATGGGCCAAGTCAGTAGTATTGTGATAAGTGGAGGACAGCAGTTCAACGCACAGTGACAAAGCAAACATTACATTTTCAGATGCCAGTTCCAAGAATGAACATAGACAAATCTGTCATCTAAATATCAGTCAGCCCAAAAGAAGGAACAGTCCCAGCTAAGAGCCAAAGTCATTGGAGAGATTTAAAACAATTAGAATTACATCATTTCTGTTTTGCAGGTGGTGTTTCTCATGGACCCAGAGGACCAACTAGTTTTTACTACATGTTGCCCATGAAAGTACGTGTTCAAGGACTAAAAATTGCCCTCAGCTCCAAACTGGCCCAGGTATATACCATTATATTTGTGAAAACACTTTTCACAAGTACATTCGCATCTTAAAAACGTCCTCTCTTGTAATGAATGCTTTTCAATTATGCCATCTACATTCCTACTGTATTGATGTTGGGTGTTTTTCAGGATTATCTCCATGTGGTTGACACTCTAAACATCCCCACACCTGACCCACAGTACCTCATGGACCTCATCAGATACCGACACTGGGGGGAGTCTGTTTTGATAGTGGATGCGTAAGTATCAACAATGAACAACAACAAAAAACCTCAGTTCTGTGGACATCCTAGCTGAAGATTGAGTCTTCGATATTTTACAGGGGCGAAGAGCTTCCTGAGAATATCCTTCAGGCCACTGAGAGCTTGAAGACTGTGAATGTCATTCCAGCCATAGGTAAGTTGACATTGATTTAGAAAATCGAGGGGGGCGCAACGCAATATTAAAGTGTTCTTAATATTTTGTACACAGTGTATAATTGACCTATGAGCAACATTGTTACATAGTACCATGCAAACTGTATTTACTGTTACTACACAGGCGAGGGCAAATGAATGTAATGTAAAGTTAAAATGTTTCTGATAACTTTTCTTCTACAGGCCTGAACGTTCATAGCATGCTAAAACACGAGGTCCTGGTCCTCACCCTGGAAGCAGTGAAGTTTCTGGAAAACAAGCTGCTTTGGCACGACGAACGCTTCACACCGCTGTACCCGTTCAAACTCCCCTACACTGACCTGCCCTGAAGGCACTGGGTGAAGGAATACCGTCGTGTAACATATTCAATGATCCAAATGTTTGTCATGCCTTTTAATATGTCCAATAAAAACTTGTGAATTAAATGAATGTCAATGATAAAATATATGCAAACTGGTGATTTAAAAGAGAGCCTATTTAAGGCGTAAAGTACATAAGGCCTAGAGTCGATAGTTGTTTGGCGGTAGGAGTCCATTGGCCAAGTCATGTCGTATTTCCCATCTCAGGGCGGAGCGTTTCTTCTCTGTAGGCACCACGTAGGTGTTGGGCACAAATACTCTTCGAGGCTTCGGCTGGGGGAAACCATACAAGATGTCAATTTTTTCAGGCCAAGGTATTCACACCCCCCACCCCAGAAAAACATTGTTTATATATTTTTCGTTAGGCCATGTATAACCCATGTCTGTGGTTTCCAGGGAGTAGTGTAGCACAGCTCAGTGGTTTTACTTTTTCCTGTTCAAATTCTTTAAAAGTAGACCCTTCCTTGAAGTAATCACTAATTTGTCATGACTGGAAAGGTGGAGTCCTTGCGTTCACCTGTCCAACCATGTCTAATCAGCCATTTAGGAATGTGATTGGTTAATGATTAGTGGGTGTGGACCCAGTGACAGGTTTGAGTCAAATAAGAGGCGGTAGGTTGGCTAGCGGGTATAAAATAACAGGTCCCAGGTTCAACACCTGATGCTGATTTTGTTTTCTGACTCGTTTTTTATAGAACAGTGGGTTGGGCTTACAGCGATTAATGGTGAAAAGGCATGCTTGGTGCATTGCCCCCAAGTGGCAGAGAGCGTAAGATGGGTTGCAATGCGAGTCCCGTATTACACATTCTATCAACTTGGATTACTTGAATAAACGTAAAATGTGGTTATGCCCTCAGAACAACATTGAATCAGAAACACATCGGTCCCATCTTCTCTATATTAGGGGAAAGCGGAATCAAAAATACTTGGTCCATTTGCCTTACAGTCCACAGAAATGTGTCTTAACACACACTGGGCATCAGGATACTAAAAGCAATTTCTTGAAATATTGAACGTTGACATGCATAATTTATGCGGGACTGTGTCAAACATGGCATGGATGAATTTTTTAAAAATTGGTGGGGGTGGGGGTCCATTTAAGGAATTTTCAGAACTGAAATAATAAATGACAGGATGGTTACAAGATTATAAATGAAGCATACTCACTGGTAGAGGTTGGTACGCAAGCTGTTCCTGAAAATACAAAGAGTGATTCATTCAGACATTATGGTCATGCATCATTACAATTCAGCATTTGTCCACTACATGCAAAAAGTGGTCTTCAAATAAAGTATGTAAGCCAAGAGTTTGTTATGGAGAAGGTGTTCATGCATACCCTGATTTCCCAGTGCAGTGCTTTCCTATCCTTCTCTCCTGGCGCCTTGAACATTTCCCAGTCCTGCTTGTACTGGAAATACCTTTGGAAGATGGGGAACAATATGAAAATGTAGCACAGATCCACAGCAGTAATCTTTCAAAAGATGTATACGGATTATTAAGACATTTCGGTCATTATCCTCTTACTTTGCCACTGGGTCTGTCTTCTTCAAGCTTCTGGTGTGAGGGTGATCCATCACTGGGCGGATAACTGCAAGAGCAGACATGAGTGACTACATTTGCCTGGGGCACATTGTAACAGGACAGTGTGCAGTGAGCACAATGACGTGTAACAGCAGTGTGGGTACTTACACGACTTGGGCCGGGGTCTGATGTCACTCTCGCTCTGAGATCTGGCCTGTAAGAGATTTAAAACTACATTTGTTTTCAACAAACATACATGTATACCCTTTGCAAAGATTCTCAAAAAAGATTCTGGACGTGAGGATAAATTATATTCATTCCAAAAACATCACACCCTACCTCTTCAAAGAGTATCCTAAATAACCCCACAGCACCCCCCTCGTGAACTAACACTATCGCCCCTCTTACTAGCTCAGACTTTACTGATAGCTACTTTGAGGAAAAATGTACTTACTATGACTGATATGTGGTTGTCCCACCTAGCCATCTTAAGATGAATGCACTAACTTAAGTCGCTCTGGATAAGAGCGTCTGCTAAATGCCTAAAATGTACCCAAATGTAATATTCTAAGATTAATAAACAAAACCAAAGTTAGCTCTCAAAAAGGCAAGAGTACCCACCATGCCTCTGATGTAAGCTTTGAAGGCACTTGGGAGACAGTCTGATTCAGACCTGTCACTCAGACTGCCTGCATCCTCACTCTCCAGCTCCGACTCCTGGTGGGTGGACATGGACACATGAATCCCTCCCAGACGCTCCCCCAGCCCACTCACTGCACCTGAAAGGGAAACAATTAACACATTAGCCTTAGTTACCACTGTGTAAGGCCATAAGCAATGCTAGTAAGCTCTAGGCAGGTGTTGTATGATCATTGAGCCGGACAGGCCCAGTACATCTCACATTTTAGTTATACAAGTGCTGCAAGAGGGATTATAGTACTATGCACTGGATCAGTGGTTCCCAACCGGGGAACTTGTCCCCCGAGGGGTACTTGGCCTATCCACAGGGGGATAGGACTCATGAGACCATAGGCTTACTGGTAAAATTCACAAGGGGGTACTTCAGGGGCAAAAGTCAGTTGGTGGTACAGTAACCGAAAAAGGTTGAGAACCACTGCAAATAAAATTTCAGGCAAGGTCTTTCGCTTTGTTCTCATGTACAGGGTGTCAGTCCATTTTGCACCTACTTGGACTAAGGGGATGTTACCTATGGAAATTGAATTTTCATACTATATTAGGGAGAATAGACCGGATTTGCGGTTTACCCCTTTTGTGTCTTCTGTTATCCTCCCACTCTTCATAAGTCTTAGTAGACTTGGAATCAATGAACTTAAAAATCGCCGGCGACTCCAAATCCTCCCACTCCTGCTCATCCTCCGCTCCTTTCTCTTCTTTCCTCACTATATCCTTCTCCACTGGGCCTCTCATTGTCTTTGCACTCAATGAGAAAACTTTCTTCGGGACATATCCCATCTAATACTGCCATGTCATTTTTAGTCTGAGCCAATGTATAGTCATCTTCACAGTAGTTCACATCAGTGCGGTCTTTGCTCTCCAATTCAACCGGAGGATGATCTTCACAATATGCCATATTAGAGAGGCTTTGACTGTCTTCCAACTTCGTCCTCAATCCGGTGTCCTCACAGCTCTGTAGATCAGTGGTATCCTCCTTACTGTCACCATCACAATTGGCTAGCGACTGGTCATCCTCATTGCCATATTGCATCTCAGAAAGGCCATGGTTTTCTCTGTCAAACTAAGCTATGGTACGGTCGTCTCTATAGTCTTCTCCCTCCGGGTCATCCTTAGCTGAAGAGTCCGGCCTGCAGGTGCCGTAACCAGATGTCAGTAAGCTCAGCACCGGGCTCCCAGTACGAGTGCTGTAACCCTCCTCATCAATCTTTTCCCTTTTCGCCCGGCTTAGCCCTTTCTCCTCTACGCTCCTCCTGTTCTGTTTCCTTTGAATCCCCCGCGACAGGTGGTGCCGCGACAGGTGGCTCCTCTTGTGTGTGTTCAGTGGTGCTGTTGTGCTCTGTATCTTCCTGGTTGTATTGCTCAACCTTCTCCTCCTCTCCGTCAGACCAGAAAGCGGAGTTTAGGGAGCTATTCCCGTCCTCACTCTCTTCGTCCCACTGACTGTCGTACATTATATACATGGTAGCGAAGGGTAAGAAGCCTCCTTATGCTGCTGCTGTGGGGAGTGTGTGGTGATCTGCAGAGGCAGATGGCTAAAGAGTAGTGCTAAGAGGATTACACCCTGTGGTCTCAAAGTTGCTCTACACTGCCACCTGTTGAAGGCTGGTCGCCAGAGGAACTGCAACTCCACAATGCTGTGTGATGTTTTCCTTCTCAACAGCTTGTCAAAAAAGTCCATGTGTAGTCTAGCACTAGGCTTTGTTTGTCAATATCAACAGTACATTTCCAATAGCGCCTAACGAACATATTCACAGTTGAAAATCTTGTGACATTTGTTTCCAAAACAGACACGTCAAACATTTCCAAACCAACAATCATAAAAGACAGGCTTAGCTTGCACGTTAAACCGATATTGTACTCACAGTCTCTTTTGTCAGCAGAGCTGCTTTGCTCCAAGAGTCTTGATAAATCCATAACGTGTGGAACTTTTTACTTTAAATGTAGTGGCTTCGAATAGCCATGGGAAAACCAGTTGCAAGATTTGAGCCACAAATCCAAAATCCCATAGAAAGTCAAGAATCCAATGGCTTTAAACTTTAAAATGTTTTATATGTAGAATCCAAAATGATAAGTGCAAGGTAAACAAAGGTTCCAATAATCCCTTTAAATTAAAATACAAGGTAAGACGTATGTGGGTCCCAGTGACCCAAACATTTGCCATAACTAGCAGGCCCTACTTCTTGTCTCTAAATACCAAATGAACCTATCTGGGCGGGCCTGTCCATACTTGAATTCTGGCTAGAGGGCATAATTGACCTATTCTCATTCAAATCATAAGACCACATAACCAAATTAATATATACACACCTTATATATAGAAATTAAATTAAGTTATTCTAAATGGAACAATATGACCAAATAAACAAATATTTTCATAACCAAAGAAATAGAAACTGGCTCCAACAACAGGCATCTGAAAACGAAATACAATTATATACCCTGTGGTTTGGATGCTGGGTGCTGATTGGCTGAAACAGCATTTCAGCCATGTGTATATCAGACAGCGGGGCGGCAGCGTAGCCTAGTGGTTAGAGCGTTGGACTAGTAACCGGAAGGTTGCGAGTTCAAACCCCCGAGCTGACAAGGTACAAATCTGTCGTTCTGCCCCTGAACAGGCAGTTAACCCATTGTTCCCAGGCCGTCATTGAAAATAAGAATATGTTCTTAACTGACTTGCCTGGTTAAATAAAGGTAAAAAAAAATTTAAATTAAAATTAAAAAATATATATACTTGTTTACTGTTCTATTTATGTTGGTAACCAGTTTATAATAGCAATAATATACCTTGTGGGTTTGTGATATATGGCCAATACACCATGGCTAAGGGATGTATCCAGGCACTCCACGTCGTGCCTAAGAACAGCCTTTAGCCGTGGTATATTTAAGCAATAAAGAGTTGTGGCCAATATACCACACCTAAGGGTTGTTTTTAGACACGCCACAAACCGGTTTCCAACAGAAATATAACAGTAAACAAGTACTTGTGTCATACCCGTGGTATATTTAAGCATAAGGCCCGGGGAGGTGTGGTACATGGCCAATATACCACTGCTAAGGGCTGTTCTTAGGCACAATGCAACGTGGCATGCCTGGACACAGCCTGTAAGCATGGTATATTGGCCATATATCAAACCTCCGAGATGCCTTACTGCTACTATAAAATGGTTACCAACATAATTCGAGCAGTAAAAGTAATTGTTTTGTCATACCCGTGGTATACGGTCTGATATAACACGGCTGTCAGCCAATCAGCATCCAGGACCCAAACGGCCCAATTTATAATGGCCAACATACCACACCCCCTCAGGCCTTATATTTTAAATATAGTACTCCTAAGCCTTTTTGCATAAATAATATCATGCATAACATTATTGAATTACCTGAATCTTCACTCTGTGTTGATTCATCGCAGACGTGAACTTGGCCTTGATGTTTCCTTTAGGAAGAAACAGAGTGAGGTTGACTCAAGTATCCTCAATAGCACACATGATCATTATAGTCTTTACAAAGGAACACACACGTGATCATTATAGTCTTTACAAAGCCATACATGTGACCAAATTCGGCTTGTCACCAAAAGCACTCACAAACTTCTACAGATGCACAATCGAGAGCATCCTGGCGGGCTGTATCACCGCCTGGTATGGCAACTGCACCGCCCTCAACCGTAAGGCTCTCCAGAGGGTAGTGAGGTCTGCACAACGCATCACCGGGGGCAAACTACCTGCCCTCCAGGACACCTACACCACCCGATGCTACAGGAAGGCCATAAAGATCATCAAGGACATCAACCACCCGAGCCACTGCCTGTTCACCCCGCTGTCATCCAGAAGGCGAGGTCAGTACAGGTGCATCAAAGCTGGGACCGAGAGACTGAAAAACAGCTTCTATCTCAAGGCCATCAGACTGTTAAACAGCCACCACTAACATTGAGTGGCTACTGCCAACACACTGTCAATGCCACTGACTCTACTCCAGCCACTTTAATCATGGGAATTGATGGGAAATGATGTAAATATATCACTAGCCACTTTAAACAATGCTACCTTATATAATGTTACTTACCCTACATTATTAATCTCATATGCATACGTAGATACTGTACTCTATATCATCGACTGCATCCTTATGTAATACATGTATCACTAGCCACTTTAACTATGCCACTTGGTTTACATACTCATCTCATATGTATATACTGTACTCGATATCATCTACTGTATCTTGCCTATGCTGCTCTGTACCATCACTCATTCATATATCCTTATGTACATATTCTTTATCCCCTTACACTGTGTATAAGACAGTAGTTTTTTTGGAATTGTTAGTTAGATTACTTGTTCGTTATTACTGCATTGTCGGAACTAGAAGCACAAGCATTTCGCTACACTCGCATTAACATCTGCTAACCATGTGTATGTGACAAATAAATTTGATTTGATTTGACCATTATAGTCTTTACAAAGCTGCCTGATGTAAACTTACCGTACCTAAGGACTTTCCTCTTAATAAAGGGTCTCCCATGCGCTCCTGTGTCTCGGTCTGGTGTGGACGACTGACTGGCAGCGAACGATGACTGCTGGAGGTCAGTTAGGTCTGGATCCACTTCCAGCCTATTAGGGGCTGTTGAGGGGCGCTGGTACTTGGGGGCAACAGAGTGCTGAGTGTAGGAGTCATACTCCTGTCTGGCATCATAGTTACTGTTGTCTCTGCTGTATGTGGAGGTTAGCACCTGGGTGGAGCACAGAACAAAGTAACATGCCATTCTAGTATTATTATTATTTACATATAAATACAATACGCTTATCTGCTGGATGAAGGGGGATGAATGATCTGGGAAAAGAATATGTGAATATATACCCGTCTTTCATGGTGTGATGGACCAGCCTGCGCAAACACATTTCTGAAGGCTGCGGTGTTATCCTGGTGTACTGTTAGAGGGGAAAAACAAGGAAATTACAATCAAGAGACTCAAGCGGAACCACACCGCTCATCAAAAGGTGCAACCAACACTTACTGACCAGGGCCCAGTATCCCAAAAGCATCGTACGGCTAAGTTAATTGTTAAAACCCATAGGAACCATAGGATCCCATGGCTCTAAGGTGAACTTAGCCTTAAGATGCTTTTGGGAAACCAGGCCCAGTTATATTTGATTATGTAGTGGACACGAGAACACGTACAGTGATCTCACCTTTAACTTTGGTGACTGCAGGAGGACTTTTGAAGATGGTGCTTTGAGATCTTGTAGAGTTCAATTCACTGGAGGAGTGGCTCTTAGATTTTTCATGTCGGATCAGTTCATCTAGGTCTATATACACGTACACACACACACACAAAGTTGCTTCTCCACCAATCTGACAGCTAACTTGCAGTGTGAACATCACAAAACATCACAGTTATTTCAGATTTAGTCAGCATTTGGTCATTAAAATTAAGGCCTATATTTGCTAATTCTATCAACCCACCTCTTTTGAATTCATGTAGTCTGTGTCTTGGTATGTTGTTGTAACCAAGTGCCTCCAATTGGTGCTGTATTTCATCTTCTGAGAAATCCAGCCGTTCCATTTCCTGAAAAATAATTGTCCCATAAATGTAATATAAGCAAACGTAAGCAGTTAGTAGGTGGATCGTTAGATGGATAGCGTGATACTGCTAGATAGATAGGTACATGAGAAATGATGGATAGCAGAGAATAATGATGGAAGTGATCGACTAAAACCAGCAACAAGTTGTTAGTTAACTTCAGGCTAGACAACCACCAACACAACTCTCGCTACAATCAACCCAACGTTCATGATCTCTCCCTTATCTAGCTAGCCCAAATCCACAAAGGATGCACGCTAGCAACTAACGTTAGCTTCAAATACTCGTTAAATGGTCTTTTAACGTTAAGTAAGCTACGTTATAATAGAACTAGCTAGCTAACTTAGCACGCTAGCAGGATGACAAAGACAGCAGTTCAACACAACGGGCCATTTTGCCAATGCTAACATTAATTCATCAAATGTGTTTTACCTGTACAGTGTGAGCTTCTTAGTATAAATGCGTAACGTTAGTCATGTCTATTTTGCAACACAATTATTGAACTGAAACAGTTGGCTAGTTACTGCTTGTATTTTCAGTACCAAGACAACAACACAGCCGTTGTTCGAAAAAAACGACGTGCTTTAAAAACGACGCCCTTTCTGAATTTTCTTCGGTGGATTTAACGTTGTCCAGAAATATCGCCGCCTTGTGCAAGGAAGACCGTGTGGATACCCTGGCAATGCAGCCTGTGCCTAAGCTGATGATGCCTTTACAAGATTTTGTCTGAAATGTTTGTGTGCTCGCCAGTTTGCGGTCCTTAGCCATCCCCATGTGGGAAATGAATGGGGAAAGAATAGGGTTTTGGAAAAAACGCCGAAAATATGGTCTGAAGTCAACATGATTAGGAGCTTGTATGCATTCTGTTCTGAGATAATAGCAGTCAGTTAACATGACCTTTGTGAATTATGAAGCCTTTATGTGATATATGTATTTTTTATTATTATTATTGCAGAAATTATTCAAAAATCACAAAAAGTGATGTTAGTTTATGATGATTATCTCATAGAACAAAACGCATACACTTTCTTAAGCCTGTTTACCACAGATCTTATTTTAGGCGTTTATCCAAAAACGCCATTCATTTTCCTCAAAGGCTTTGTCCAACGAACCATGGCGGAGTTAGTGCTTACAAAAAAAGACGACACTACTACTGTATTTCTCTCTATGAGATGGCTATATAAAAAAATAAGTATTAAAGCAAGTCAATCAAAATGGACAATGTAATCAGTGGGGATATGTGTTTGTTGAATAATAGATCTCACTCACGTTCATTTATTGTAGGCCGCCAACAATGTCTAAAATCAAATCAGGCTGACAGATTTAAATCAATTTTGCTAATTTACAAACTCTATGTTGAAGAAATATTGCATCGATGAATGCAACAGCAACATCATTTATGTTGTATGTTATACATGTGCAGAAGTAAGCTAGGTTGGATTTGTTATTTATTTTTAATTTTTACAATATGTAATAAACTGTTGGAATACAAGCGTTTAGTTGACAAACTACAAGTAAGCGAAAGTTGCAGGTATTTATACATCTTGAGAGAACATTATAAATCCCACCCTTGTCTCACAGAGAAACCCTCGCCTTGTGCGCACCTTCCATCCCTCCTCCAACCACTTTCCAGCTCTCCAGTCCATCATGAATAAACATTCATTTTAATAGTACATGGTACCTTTCAGTCTACTGTGGGGTTCAGTTGGGGAATATTGACAGGTGGTCCGTAAATCCCAACTAATCCGGGAAAAGGGACTTTTTGCGACTTCCTTGTCTTTGGGACGACCATGACTCGCGCCAGGATATATCGGGAGTCATTACTGGTGATTTTATTGCAAATCATCCTTATTTGCTCCGCTCAGGTAAGTCACAAAGTACGGCTATTTTCTTCTCAAGTGGTTCACATAGATTTGTTTGCCAGCCACAATGTATGACTGGTTTGTAATGACAGGCATGTATGACTGCTTTTCTTCATATTATATTGTCCTGTGTTATTGGGATGGGATTTCCCATGGATGGGGTAAGCTGGGATGCTCAGACTCCCAAATGATTTGAAACACTTTCTATGCATTTACAGATTCGTTGAATCATATAGTTTACATATACATTAGACCTACCATAATATGCCTATTGATTAGTGAACTATTTCTTTCTTTTGTAAATAGCTGCATGATTTAGAGGTGTGTGCAGGACAAATATGTATCTGTGCAGACATATGGAACCAATAGGTTGGGAATCTCAACAAAAATATTCTCAACATATGCAATTACTTAAAGAGCGGTCCCTTGTATAGTGGATAAAGGCTTGTGGTTTTCTTTTCTTGACCTTACTTCCCACAAAATGACTGATTTCACACAATGGATCTTTTTGTGTGAGGTGACCAACGGACCGCCGCCAACAGCTATGATTTGGAGCTACATTTCATTTAGTGTATTTATGTATTGTGTATTTATCCACAGAGGGGCCTGGTCGGTCTCAGAGGCCCCGCAGGACCCCCTGGAATAGCAGGAGTGCCTGGAGTTGACGGCATTGATGTGAGATATCTTTTGATTTCATATTTTATTCTTTATTTGTGTCATTTCAGGCTTTAGACTCATCTTTTGTACAGCACCTCACCTGGTATAGACCAGAATTAATTGTGTTATTCTATCATTTTAAACCTAATGTGGATTTTTACGTGGTTATTAAATAAATATTCCTTTTTCTATTTCATTTCAGGGAGACAGAGGGGACGATAACTTCACAGAAGGCGGCCCTGTGAGTAGACTATCATTTCCTTTGCCATAACCTACCAATAAATGGTTGATACATTTTAGCATGGTATTGAAATGGGCACTCTGTTCCTAGGGCCCTGATGGGGAAGACGGCAAACCAGGAACTCCCGGAACACCCGGCCTACCAGGGGCAGACGTAAGTTACACAGAATACACACATTTACCACCAGTTTGTTATTCATACTCCCAAAGCAGGAAAGCTTAGTGCAAAATCAGATAACAGACTTCATTGAGTCTATTGAACATCTGTAACTTCTGAAGCTCAAGGGGCTGTGGGTCTACTGCTGTGACAGTCATTTATATTGGCTCCTGAGAAAAAGGTTTGGGGGGCGGAGGGGGGGTCAGTGGGATACATCAACCTGGGTATTTAGAGAAGAGAAGAGGGGAATGCTTCAAATAGCTTCCTGACTGAAACAGGGAAACAGAGGTCCTTTTGTGTGAGTCAGGGGGTGCAGGGGATTCGGCCGCCCAGTGATGGCTGACAGGAAAGAACTGTATGCTGGGAAAAGTGGAACAGAAGGGCCACAATGTGTGTGCTGTCCGTTTGGGCCATAATGCTGAATACGGTGTCTGGCAGAGTAGGGGGTGTCCAGGTGTGTTGAGGTATGCACTAGTTTTGGCTGGGTAGCTCTCTATTCTCTTTTGTTTAGTGAATAGTGATCATATTTTTAGGAATAGCAAATACCTTAACACTGACTTCAAGTAATGAACTATAATACATTTTTTCTGTTCCTGATTTGAATGATTCCTGATTTCTGTTCTTTGTTGCCTGCCAAAGCTATTGACTAGTTAGAGAGTGGTAGTAGTTCCTTGAGGCGATAGTTCAGAGCATCTTCTCTTTTCAATCCATTGATTCAAGCTTGGCGGAGGACTAGTTAGCCTGGTTAAGTGACCTCCTATGGTTTATGTAGCTGGTGGAAGAGGAGGGGCTAAACAGTGTGAGAGAAGACACACCCAGTTTTTGTCTTCTAATTGCTAAATTACTGTACAGGAAATACATCATCCATGAAATGTCAATGATGAAATGTACTTTTATGTAGACTAAATATGCAATGGTTTAGTTAGTACATTGTTTAGTTAGAGCATTGATCAAATACTGTGTCATATATTATCTTCCAGATACAAACGAAGAAAAGAAGAGTAGTCTCAATTGAGATGCCTTCCATAATTTGATTTACAAACCTTCCTTTGTGTTTATCAAATGCAAATGTTATGATGGAAATCAGATTTACAGTAATATTGCCTTGAAGTAAGGCAACCCTGTTACTGATGGCGATCTCAGAGAGTACTGTGTCAGCAACTCAGTGTTGGAACAGTTCTATTTGAAATCAATTTATTTCAGGAATTGAGGAATGGATGGATTGTTTCTAATGAATACTTTCACAATCATGTCCTTCTATAATTTCCCAGGAGTCCCATTGAATACTTGTAAAGAACAAAATATAAAATATCCCACTAATGGGGATGGGTAACGGGAGCATGAAATGACTTCTTTCACTGGAGGGTATAAGACACGTATTGACATTTTTATATAGTTTACTCATGGACATTCATATTTCTGTGTGGTTGATATAAGCTTTGTTTCCTCTATAGGGTGCCACTGGACCTGTTGGGGGTCTCGGCTCAGATGGGCCTCCTGGACCAAAAGTACGTTTTCTTTATTTGAAATCAAATGTATCCATAACCTCCCTATCTGTCTAATATCTATATTGCCGAAATATAATGCATGTACACTCTCAGTACTCAGGTGTATGGAGGCTGGTCAGAAGAGTATGAATGAGAAAATATCAGTACGCTACAAAGCAATGAAAGGTTGAGATTATTTCACTGCTATGTTATTGTCATCACCAACCATCGTGTCTGCTTCTCTATCAGGGTGAACCCGGAGAGGCTGGGGAAGTCGGGGAGATTGTAAGTAAGCGTGGTTAACTAAATGTGTTAACAGAATGAATGTATAATAGGGATGTAATAGGGATATTGTCCATTATGAGATACAGTTGAAGTCGGAAGTTTTACATACACCTTAGCCAAATATATATACTCAGATTTTCACAATTCCTGACATTTAATCCAAGTAAAAATTCCCTGTCTTAGGTCAGTTAGGATCACCACTTTATTTTAAGAATGTGAAATGTCAGAATAATAGTAGAGATAATTAGTTCTTTCAGCTTTTATTTCTTTCATCACATTCCCAGTGGATCAGAAGTTTACATACACTCAATTAGTATTTGGTAGCATTGCCTTTAAATTGTTTAACTTAGGTCAAACGTCTCAGATAGCCTTCCACAAGCTTCCCACAATAGGTTGGGTGAATTTTTGCCCATTCCTCTTGATGTGTAACTTGGTGTAACTGAGTCAGATTTGTAGGCCTCCTTGCTCGCACATGATTTTTCAGTTCGGCCCACAAATTTGCTATGGTATTGAGGTCAGGGCTTTGTGATGGCCACTCCAATACCTTGACTTTGTTGTCCTTAAGCCATTTTGCCACAACTTTGGAAGTATGCTTGGGGTCATTGTCCATTTGGAAGACCTGAACTTCCTGACTGATATCTTGAGATGTTATTCAATATATCCACATAATTTTTCTTCGTCATGATGCCATCTATTTTGTGAAGCGCACCAGTCCCCCCTGCAGTAAAGCACCCCCACAACATGATGCTGCCACCCCCGTGCTTCACGGTTGGGATGGCGTTCTTCGGCTTGCAAGACTCCCCCCTTTTCCTCCAAACATAACAATGGTCATTATGGCCAAACAGTTCTATTTTTGTTTCATCAGACCAGAGGACATTTCTCCAAAAATTACGATCTTTGTCCCCATGTGCAGTTGCAAACCGTAGTTTGGCTTTTTTTATGGCGGTTTTGGAGCAGTGGCTTTTTCCTTGCTGAGCGGCCTTTCAGGTTATGTCGATATAGGACTTGTTATAGGTCTACAATTTTTTTCTGAGTTCTTGGCTGATTTCTTTTGATTTTCCCTCGATGTCAAGCAAAGAGGAACTGAGTTTGAAGGTAGGCCTTGAAATACATCCACAGGTACACCTCCAATTGACTCAAATTATGTCAATTAGCCTATCAGAAGCTTCTAAAGCCATGGCATCATTTTCTGGAATTTTCCAAGCTGTTTAAAGGCACAGTCAACTTAGTGTATGTAAACTTCTGACCCACTGGAATTGTGATACAGTGAATTATTAAGTGAAATAATCTGTCTGTAAACAACAGTTGGAAAAATTACTTATGTCATGCACATAGTAGATGTCCTAACTGACTTGCCAAAACTATAGTTTGTTAACAAGAAATTTGTGGAGTGGTTGAAAAACGAGTTTGAATGACTTCAACCTAAGTGTATATAAACTTTCGACTTCAACTGTAGCCTCTACAGTAATCATGCAGAAATGACCAAACATAATCTGGAAAGGGATCGACCTCACTTGTTTCCGTGGATTGTTATACTACCATAAGGATGGGACCATCCCCTCCAAGGACTTGTCTTACCCATCCACTGAAATGACTGGACATCTGGAATAGGCTACTCCCTCTCAAGGACCATATAACGATAGGACACACCCATAAAATTGTCTAATGCTGCGTTCATAACCAAGTGGGAAGGTGGTAATTACCAGTTGTGGATTTATAAATATGAGTTGGGTGCATTCACGTTTTGGGAAATATTATCAAACATGGAGATCAATAGAAGCTTGTGATTGTTTAGCAAATTTCTGCCCATAAAAGTATATATTGAGCTGCTTTCACTTTCTAAATCAAAAGGAAGGTGAACAGAATACATTTTCTATGAACAATGTGTATTTTTTTTCTTACCATAAACAACAACTGCTGAATATGGCTTGCTGTCTTGTTTGTTGACAAATGACACCAGAGAGGTGCAAGTGAAAACCTCGGAGCACGGGGATGATAGATGAGTTTCCCACTAGTAATTACCAGTGGATTTTCCACAGTTGTATGCTGGTATTTGCAAAATTCTGAGATGTTCTGAACTCAGCATTGTCTAAGAATTGTACACACACACCCATTAGTTGATCTGAAATCATATATGAAATGAATACGCCCACCTAGGATATGACAATTATAATTGTATGACATACTATAAGGACGGACTTATTGAAATGGCATTGTTTAAAATTGTGCCTTTTATTACTGTACCCTTGTTACTGCATTGATGAACTTGTTGATACAGACAAATGCAACTTTACCTCAGTTTTACACCTTCAAGCCTCTCCATGAATTCTCTCTTGTCTCCCACAGGGCGAGGGACCTGATGGGCCTGATGTGAGTGCTTTTACTATTGGTCCCACACCTGAATGAGGAAGAATGTATTTAAAT
This sequence comes from Oncorhynchus kisutch, assembly GCF_002021735.2. Classification (NCBI taxonomy): domain Eukaryota; kingdom Metazoa; phylum Chordata; class Actinopteri; order Salmoniformes; family Salmonidae; genus Oncorhynchus; species Oncorhynchus kisutch. The sequence goes on from NC_034193.2 coordinate 43,757,935, forward strand.
ACAAGAGAAAATAGTACATTAGTACTGTGTCATGTCCATTTTGTTTTGCTGACAGGGAGCAGCTGGTGCACAAGGGTTGGTGGGCGAGCTTGGCAAAGTCGGAACCCCAGTGAGTACTGACTGCTTTTTTTATCATTTAGAAAAACGATGGCTAGATACACAGGGCTTCCAACTTTTTCAATATCTTATTATATTGCAGTCAATACTTCTAACTTGTTAAATTATTGCATTAATTTACTTGTAAAACGTGTTATTATTATTTATAGGGATCACTGGGAAGGAGGGGGCCAGTGGGGCTTCCCGGACCTGCAGGGCCCAGGGTAAATCTATTTATTTTCATGATCATTTAGTTCCATATTAGTGTTGTCACCCTTAGTACAGTTGAAAACCCACGTGAGTCCCATGTGATGTAATAGCTGCATAGTTCTGTGTGCCATGAAATGTATTAAAGGGGAGCCAATTTACAGCATCCTGTACATTTTTAAGAGCACTGTAGCAACCAACCTGTATGACAACCAGCCCCAGTTTTGCCGACAACAACTTCAAAGACAGAAATGTCATTAAAATTGTGTTTTTCTCTTTTTCTCCCCAGGGTCTTCCTGGAGTGTATAAGGGGGAAGACCTGGTAAGGCGTTCACAAGTTTCCTTTAAGGGCACCACAGATATGCATGTGTACCCTGATGCTGATGATGGGGAACTTTTCAGCGGAGCCCCCCTGTGGCAGGGCTCTTAGATGACCTCAAATTTACTTGTGTTTTTCAGTGTCCCAATGCCTGTCCTTCTGGTCTTAATGGATATTCTGGCCTCCCAGGCATGAAGGTGACTATATAACAAATACTTATACTATTCTACGGTTGGTTGTTGATACTAATATACTATAGATGTTGATGCTGTATCTTGTCAGTGAAACTAGCTTGCTTATAGCTGTAACATTGTATGGTTTCTCTTTAGGGCCACAAAGGGGTAAAAGGAGAGTCTGGTGAGCCTGGAAAGCAAGGACACAAGGTAACCTCTCTCCCTTTTTCATCCCAATAGAATATCAACAAATACACTAAAGGTCAATAATAATTATTGGGATATTTGTTTGATGTTCTCTACAGGGAGAAGAAGGAGACCAGGCAGGAGAGGGCGAGATGGGAGCTCAAGGACTACCAGTAAAATATTTGTATATATTCTCTCACAAATTCGTATCAATATGAATGTGCCATTCACAATGTGGCTGTGAGACATGTATTTAAAAAAAAATTGAAAATGGCTTCTTCCTCTCTCTCTTTTTCTCTCTCTCTCTCTCTCTCTCTCTCTCTCTCTCTCTCTCTCTCTCTCTCTCTCTCTCACACTATTCTCTCTCTGCTGAGTGATTTTAGGGCCAAGGGGGACCCAGGGGAATAACAGGCATGATGGGCCTCAAAGGTGACAGGGTAAGGGTCATGAGGTCACACATTGCTTGACATCATCGGATGAATGCCCAAGATGAGCTATGTACTGTATATTACTGCCATCCTCAGCGGGCGCAAAATTGCTGTAAAAAATGACTTCAGCTTGGCCTGTTTCAGCACTGCCAAACCTCAACATCCCACAACTTATGTTTGAGCACACTAGTAAATGCATTAAAAAAAATGTATATTTGACATCTGAAATGTGTTTGATAACAGGGACCACGTGGAACGTTTGGAGACCTCGGTCCCCAGGGAATTCAGGGTGGCTCAGTAAGTGCCTGTCTTATTTTTAACACCGTGACATTCACCTCTTTTTCACCATGACCTCTTTGCCACCACTCACATTACAGTGACATCTCAACTTATTTTCTACTATTTTGGTTTAAGAAATGTGTTTTTCCGTTTTTAGGGTGACGTGGGCCAAAGAGGATTAGTGGGCGAGAATGGACCAAACGGTGGTCAAGTAAGTACTAAAACACCGTCACACAAATATATTATCACTGTTATATCATCATTATTATTATTACTGTTATATTATCACTGCAGAACAACAGAGCACATGGTCATTCACTTTCAAAAGCAAAAACCTGCCGCCAATTCATACAATTCACTCTAACTATCAAATAATGTGCCGCATAAAGACTTTTACTCACTGTGTGTTGTTTTGCAGGGGGCCCGAGGGCCACAAGGAATAAGGGGCCTTCCAGGGGGCAAAGGGGAGCCTGTAAGTATTGTACACACCACAGCCTTACCAAATCGGATTGATTATCTCATCTGTGACATCTATGACGTTACACACAGCACGAGCTTATGTTCATGGGACTCCATACAGCTGACTCAATACACCATTAGCCATGAAGCTAATCTTCTTTTTTAACGCTCAACTTCCCTGTTCTTTCTCCCATGGACAGGGTCTTGCTGGGCCCGATGGACGTGAAGGAATCCCCGGATTGCCAGCATCTAAGGTACGGCTCAAACTGCTGTTCAAAGACATAGGCTAAATGAGGATGTACGTACAGGAAATAAGTAAGATTGACATGCTGTTGTTTTTCTTTCTATAATTTTAAGGGTATTACTGGGAAAGTTGGCAGTCCAGGTGATGCTGGGCTCCAAGGACTCCCTGTAAGTGTGACCTCTGACCCCTTGCATCTCTGATTCATCATATCCATTCTACATTTGTATTTGTTCGGGTTTGTTTGGCTGTTCATTTGTTTTGATGTGATTCTCGCCATAGGGTTTGCC